>NC_090779.1:12412500-12665000 GCF_040054535.1 Antennarius striatus
GTACTGATAGGATGGTCAGATAATTGATGACTATGCTGTAGGTGCTGCGTTAATGCTTTTATGAGGACATCCACATGGAAAGGTCAGTTAGAACACTGACATTTCATCTTGCTCTCTCTATCTTTCTCTTTTTCTTCATCCCTCTCTTCCCCCTACTGGCTTGTTCGGTCATGTTTCTGAATACATCACTCCATACATAGGGTATCCATAGGATAAGAAATGTCAACCACAGCCTTTGAGGTGTAGTTCCCCATTTATCTGAAGATTTATTGCCATTTGAAATTAATATATGTTCATTCATTCATTCATTCATTCATTCATTCATTTTCTATACCCGCCTCATCTGCTGTTGCGGGTCATGTGGTCCTGGAACCTTTCCCAGCTAAGGCAGGGGACACTCCGGGCACGACAACAGTCGACCGCAAAGGAGTTTTATAGAAATTCACAGAAATATTACACATAAGTTTGAGTGACAAAAACTTATTTTGGAAATGTCAAATAGCTTTGGTTTGCTGGGATATCTGCATGTGTGTGCGTGTGCGTATGTGTGTGTGTGTGTGTGTGTGTGTGTGTGCGTGCGTGCGTGCATGCGTGTGTGCAAGTGTGTGTATCCTTAAATTATAAATGACAACAGACAGACCGAAAAAGGCAAATCAGCAGCCATATGTGATTTGCTTGATGAAAACATGCCTGAAAGTTTTTTTTGTTTTTTTTTCTGTGATCATCAAAGCGTGGAATTAATTTCTGCTTTCTCTCATCAAAAAGTTTAAAATATTAGTGACATTACTCAACTAATGGAAATTGTATATTGTTGATAAGCTTATAGTGACAATAAAAGGCTTTCTATTTCTATTTTGTATTTATGGAACAGAAATTTTACGAACTGCATGTGCATGATTCAAATATTTTTAACTGTAGAACTCTTCACAGTAAGTGTTGATTATGACATTTTTTGATGTTCTGTATGGTACACCATCTGTATACATGGTTGTTGAACTAAATTCCCAAATTGCTTGAAGTGTGAAAGAAATAAATTCAAGACAAAAAACAAAAGAAAAAAGAATGACAACTTGGAAATATTGGAAGAGATAAGGGTATGTAAACAACAACTTCATGAAGTGAATTTTTGCCCCTTTTATCTCTACAGTTTGTTTTTCTTGATAACCTATAACTCCGTAGTAGATATCTTGGTCTGTCTCTGTCTTACAGCCACTTCCAAGGTTGCATTCTGACACTGTGCCCTGTAAAAGTTAGGATGAAATAAAATTACGTATTACATTTGATAAATGCCAAAAGGACTGGGATACATACAGTATACTGCAGCACATCAAGGATAATAACATGACATACAAAAATTGAAATGAAACCATTTTCATTACAGTATATGGTTTCCTGAAGCGCCAGGTACATAATTTTTTAAAACATTATTATTTTTTAAGTAAATTATTATTTCATCTATCAGTTATTGTCTAGATACAACTTTGGACCGATGCAGGATGGAAAGCCATGTTTGTCTATCCAAATTAACTGCATAGTAATTAATTATTTCAGACACTAAAGGCTAAATGTCAGTTTTGACATTTGATATTTTCTTCAAGTATTTTTTGTTATTTACTATCAAGTCTCCTAATATTGCTCTCAGAGTGCACCTGACTGATGGATTTAATTTAGATCAGCAAAATATTTTATACAAGAAATCACTTTCTCTCAAAACTCCTGTGGGAAACACAAATGTGATCACACACACTGACCCACAACAACTATGTATATCTGAGGTCACATTACTTGACCTGTTTTCATACGCAGTAGTCTGGGTTCCAGTGTGTGGATTCAGGAGCTCAGGCCCCTGATTCTGTTTCTTTCCAGAAACTGTGCAATCACTTGACTCCAAAGAGAAGATAAATGTCAAAACAGCAAAGGTAGACAAGACTCTAGATTGCTATAGGCTTGAGAGTGAGGTTGCAGTTATTGTAGGGTATGAGTCAATTCCACACTGGAATGGAGCAGGCTAAACATCCGTAGGCTAAATACATATGATTCAGGAAAGAGTGGGTCAGCTCAATGTTGAGTGACACCTTGCACAACAAAGCTACATCAGGTTCAGAGGTGAAAGACAAACTTGCAGGAAGTTGAATGTACTTGCTGATAAGTGTGTGGTGTTGTTGTTCAGAGAGCCAATTTCTCTGTGTGCGGTGTTGAAATTGTTCTCGTTATGTACATAACAGCACTGATTCATATATCTGCTGCTAATTCTAACAAATACAATAATAGATTACATTACGTCCGCCGACACTGCGCTCTCAATGCTGACTTCTGAAATAACATGATGACTGGTAACAGCTGCTCCTCTTGAACTGAGTGTGAGTTAACAGCTGGAGACAGACCTGACCCTGTGATCACAGGCCAAACACAAACTCAACTGAGCCATAAAGGTCAAGGCTACCATAGGCTGTGACTAATAGTGTTTGCCATCTGCTGAAGCTCACACTACCACAGTGGAATTATTACAACCCTCTCCAGCTAATGCTTATAGCACTACTGGCGCAACTCAACTGTAGTGCGGCTGTACAGTTCCTACATACTTACTGGTAGTGACTGTTTCAATGATACAGTTTCACCTCTTTCTGTAGTTAGAAGTGACAAATTTAACTGACTGCTTTCATCAGACGTCATCCTTTCAGAACTCCAGCTTGATGTGTCCTAGTCCCTGTAGATCACAACCTGTGTGTAGCGTGGTAGGTCTGCAAAGTGCTGTACCATTTTGACCCCAGTATAGACAAGTGGATGGGGAGAGAGAGAGTAGACTGATAAAAAAGATCAATGTCGCCTGTATTCATTAACCCTTGCTCATGACTCCCTTCCCTCCCTATTCACAGCGCCTCTATTTTAGGACAGCAGAAGGTGATTTATTTGCTGCCGGCGTAGTCAGTACCAAATTGACCTGTAGTCTGAGATGAGTTGACTCACCACAATATACTGATTCCATCACCATTGGGTTAACATTGTCGTCCAACACCATTCAAAGAGGAAGAATGAAGACATATTTATCTTTTAAATCTTTCATAGAATGCAAGAAAGGATCTTATAGGTATGGGTCTTATATTTATTTATTTTATTATACTACTGTCAATGTAAAATTAAGTTCTTTCTGAAGTGAGTGCAAAATCTGGTCACCGATACTGCAAGATAGTCATTGTTGTTACAAGCCACACACATTCTCAATTTAAAGAGAAAAACAGCAGTTTTACAGGTGCAGTTTACAGGTGCACATGGACAATGATACATTCACCAAGAGGTAATGTTATCAGCATATTAAGGTTTACAGTGGATCAGGATACATGGAGAGAAACAGATTTTTTAACCTCTTACATTACCATTGCCAGATAGGGTTTTTCAACAGTTCCATCTCTTGCGTATAAATTATCAGACATTTTTTATTAAACTTGGTAAATGTGGAGTTAGTCAGGATGAATGAACAACTGAAATCATGTTGACTCATTTGAACTCTTCACAATAATACCCTGTTAAATATACTTGTGTGGAATGAGACCCAAAACATATACTCCTCAATCAAGATAGTGATCATTATATGCCAAATAGTCTTTTCATATCCATCCATCCATGCATCATCTACCGCTTATCCGGTGCTGGGTCACGTGGGCAACAGTCTCAGCAGGGATGCCCATACTTCCCTCTCCCCAGACACCTCCTCCAGCTCCTCCGGGGGAAGCCCGAGGCGTTCCCAGGTCAGCCGAGAGACATAGTCCCTCCAGCGTGTCCTAGGTCTTCCTCGAGGTTTCCTTCCGGTAGGACATGCACGGAACACCTCCCCAGGGAGGCGTCCAGGAGGCATCCAGAACAGATGCCCAAGCCACTTCAGCTGGCCCTGGTCATTGTGGAGGAGCAGCGGCTCTACTCCGAGCTCCTCCCTGGTGACTGTGCTCTTCACCCTATCTCCAAGGGTGCGCCCAGCCACTCTATGGAGGAAACTCATTTCAGCCGTTTGTATCCGGGATCTTGTCCTTTTGGGAATAACCCAAAGCTCATGACCATAGGTGAGAGTAGGAACATAGATTGACCAGTAAATCGAGAGCTTCGCCTTGCGACTCAGCTCCTTCTTCACCATGATAGACCTATACAGTGACTGCATCACTGCAGAAGCTGCACTGATCCGTCTGTCAATCTCACATTTCATCCTTCACTCACTCATGAACAAGACCCCAAGATACTTAAACTCCTCCACTTGGGTTAAGGACTCTCCACCGACCTGGAGAGGGCACACCACCCTTTTCCTGTCGAGAACCATGGCCTCGGATTTAGAGGTGCTGATCCTCATCCCGCTTGCGTCACACTCAGCTGCAAACCGTCCCAGTGCATGCTGAAGGTCCAGGTTTGATGAGGCCAACAGGACAACATAGTCTGCAAAAAGCAGAGGCGAAATCCTTTGGTCCCCAAACCGGACTTCCTCCGGACCCTGGCTGCGCCTAGAATTTCTGTCCATAAAGATAATGAACATAACTGGTGATAGAGGGCAGCCCTGCTGGAGTCCAACATGCACCTTGAACATGTCTGACTTACTGTCGGCAATGCGAACCAAGCTCTGGCTTCGGTCATACAGGAACCGGACAGCCCTCAGCAAAGGGCCCCAGACCCCATACTCCCGAAGCACTCCCCACAATATACCACGAGGGACACGATCGAATGCCTTCTCCAGATCCACGAAACACATGTGAATTGGTTGAGCAAACTCCCATGAACCCTCGAGCACTTGATGGAGAGTGTAGAGCTGGTCCATTGTTCCATGACCGAGACAAAAACCGCATTGTTCCTCCTGAATCTGCGGTTCAACTATAGGTCTAATCCTAATCTTAATCTAATCCTAATCCTCCAGTACCCTGAAATAGACTTTCCCCAGGAGGCTGAGGAGTGTGATCCCCCTATAGTTGGAACACACCCTCCGGTCCCCCTTTTTGGAAAGAGGGACCACCGCCCCGGTCTGCCAATCCAGAGGTACTGTCCCCAACTGCCATGCAATGTTACAGAGACGTGTCAACCATGACAGTCCCTGCACATCCAGAGACTTGAGGTACTCAAGACGAATCTCATCAACCCCCGGTGTTTTGCCACTGAGGAGTTTGGCAACCACGTCGGTGACTTCAGTTTAGGTGATGGACAAGTCCACCTCTGAGACCTCAGCATCTGCTTCCTCTGTATAAGACATGGCAGCGGTTTTGAGGAGATTCTCAAAGTATTCTTTCCACCGCCCGACAATATCCTCAGTCGAGGTCAGCAGCTCTCCGCCTCTACTGTAAGGTGTTGCACCGCTTTCCCCTCCTGAGGCGCTGAATGGTTTGCCAGAATTTCTTCGAGGCTGACTGATAGTCTTCATCTATGGCCTCCCCGAACTATTCCAAGACCCGAGTTTTTGCCTTCGCGCTACTCTAGCTGCAGTACGCCTGGCCTGCCTGTACCTGTCAGCTACCTCCGGAGTCTTACAATTTAACAAGATTTGATAGGACTCCTTCTTGAGCTTGACGGCATCCCTTACTTCCGGTGTCCGGGGGTTACTGCCGTGACAGGCACCAGAGACCTTGTGACCACAGCTCTGAGCAGCTGCTTCTATAATGGAGGTGGAGAACATGGTCCACTCTGACTCAATGTCCCCAGCCTCCTGCGGGATTTGGGAGAAGCTCACCCAGAGGTGGGAGTTGACCGAGGGTTCTGCCAGACATTCCCAGCAGACTCTCATAACACATTTGGGCTTGCTGAGTCTGTCCGGTCCCCTGCTCTGCCAGCGGATCCAACTCATCGGTTGGTTGACAGCTCTGACCCTGTCTTCACCCGAGTGTCCAACACACGCGGTCGGAGGTCTGATGATACGAAAACAAAGTTGATCATCGACCTAGGGTGTCCTGGTGCCATGTGCACTTATGGACATCCCTGTGGTTGAACAAGGTGTTAGTTATGGACAAACTGTGACTAGCACAGAAGTCCAATAACAGAACCCCTCGTGTTCAGATTGGGGAAGCCATTCATCCCAATCACCCCTTTCCAGGTCTCGCTGTCATTGACCACGTGAGCGTTGAAGTCCCCAAGGAGAACAATGGAGTCCCCAGCTGGAGCACTATTCACTACTCCTCTCAGGGACTCCAGGAAGGCCGGGCATTCCGCACTGCCATTTGGCCCGTAGGCCGAAAAGACTTTGAGACACCTGTCCCAACCCGAAGGCGCAGGGACGCGACCCTCTCGTTAACTGGGGTGAACTCCAACACATGACGGCTGAGCTGTGGGGCCACAAGCAAGCCCACACCAACCCGCCGCCTCTCACCTTGGACAACACCAGAAAAATGGAGAGTCCAGCCCCTCTCAAGGGTATGGGTTCTAGAGCCCAAGCTGTGAGCCCAATTATATCTAGTCGGTACCTCTCAACCTCCCTCACAAGCTCTGGCTCCTTTCCCCCCCAGTGAAGTGACATTCCATGTCCCTAGAGCTAGACTCTGTGTCTGGGGATGGAGTGGTCAAGTCCCATACTGACGACTGCCACCCAATTCACACTGCACCCATCCCGTACGGTTTCCTCAGCAGGTGGTGAGTCCACAGGAGGTTGGGTCCACGTCGTCCTTTCAGGCTGAGCCCGGCCACCAGGTGCTCGCATACGAGCCCCAACCCCAGGCCTGGCTCCAGGGTGGCGCCCCGGTTGCCCCATACCGGGCGACATCACGGTCCTTGATTTTTTTACTCATCATAGGGGTTTTTGTGCTTCTCTTCATCTGACCCATCACCCTGGACCTGTTTGCCAAGGGAGACCCTAGCAGGAGCATAAAGCCCCTGACAACACAGCTCCTGGGATCATTCGGGTACTCAAATTCCCCCACCACGATAAGGTGGCAGCTCTCGGAGGAGGTCTTTTCACAGATCTTGTGTAATTCTACAAATAAACACTCCATCTACCTGCTACTCAGATGGCCCACCTGTCAAATTTTAAAAGCCTGTATGGTCCACCAGTCAAAAGGTTTGCCCACCTCGTTGTAGACTGTGGTTAATCGTTATTGAATTAAACGTATTCACATTTTTTTCATTCCATTTTTTTTTATGTTCATACTTACACAAAGGGAGAAACTGACATTTTTCTGACTACATTTACATAGATATGTTGTATGTTTATTTGTGAAATGCATTTAAAAGGCATTCTATGAATAATTGGCATTTAAAAACATATATTCTATGATAAGAAATTTATTAAAACCATTTTTGACAGATTAACCTTAAAGCCCCCCCACCCACCCACCCTCTGTGCACCTGTCCAAAATCATCATTCACTTACTGTACCCCTTCCTGTTCATTCTAGTAAAATTAGCAGGGAAACATACAATGAAATGTGAAGGAATATTTTATTTCAATACAATCAAAGAGGACATTGTCAAAGCAATTCATTGTGTACATTGGAGCCAATACATTCAATTTAGTTGAGAGCAGAGCAGAGCAAGCGTAAGAGCAGAGCAAGCATAAGCGACAGTGGCGGGGAAAAACTCCCTCGATGAGGAAGAAACTCCGAGCGGACCCAGACTCTTTTGGGCGGCCATCCGCCTCGACCGGTTGGGTGGAAAAGAAATCAAAGGAAGATAAGAACAGCATCAGAGAGAGAGAGACAGAGAGAGAGTGACAGATAGGCCAGATAGAGGCAGTATCAATATGGTTAAGGTTGCTAAAGTCAAGGCACAATTACAGTTGTGTGGATGACTGTATGGCGGCACGGAGGAAGAAAGGAAGCAGGACCCCAGCCGATGGATAGTTGAGGGGTGGTACTGGTGGGCTTGGAGGATAAGGTGCACAGCACATGGAGAGATGGGGGTGATACTGGTGGGCTCGGAGGTGCAGGTCCACAGAGGAAGGTCCATGGCGGCTGGGCGGATGAGGGGTGGAAAAGTAAGATGACACCAAGGAAGAGAGGCAGCAGGACCCCAGTCGATGGTTAGGTGAGTGGTGATACTGTTGTTTGGGAGGTGTAGGTCCACAGCAGATGGTCCACAGCGGATGGGTGGATGAGGGGTGGAACAGTTCTACAGGCAAGCACATCAGTGCAGGTGGTTTCAAAGAGTTTTCTCTGAAACAAGAGATACAAGGTACTATATATAAAATTGTGAAATGACTAATTCAGTCAGGTCCATTCTCACCAAAGATAATAAAAATAGGAATTTACTCTTACTCTTACTTTTACTTTAAGCACATTTAAAAGCATTTACTCTTGAATACGTAAGTACATTTAAAAGCAAGTACTTTTTTACTCTTAAGTAATGTATTGACTCTCACTATCTCTCATATTTGTATGTGTGTGAAATGGCTTGCAAACAACATCACAAATATGAAGTAGCAATAACTGTGTTACTAGTACTGACTGTGACTAATTTTAACCTAAAAATAGCTTAATTTCTGAAATGCTATCTCTTTAACATTTCCTGTCTGCATCACGAAGCTATTAAATTCCTACATGTTTTCTAAAAATCACTAAACAAGCATGTTACGGGTGTCTGGGATAGATCTTAATATTTGAAGCATTGAGTGTGTGTCAAACAGGATGGAGACTTGGCAGTGGAAATGATACATCTTCCCACGATGCATGTCCATGTTTTGCTCATTTTTCTTGTACACAGTAACAGCTGACTACCTTGTTATATAAATTACTCATCCTAAAGTCACGTCTTGCAAAACAAACATCTCTTATTTAAAAAAAATATAATAGGTATAAGGATGTTGAAACACAAAAAACCAAGAACCATACAAGGGTTTTAGATCCTGATCCTATAATACACGCAAACGGATAATTAGTGTAAAAAAAATTGAGTTAAAGGTGGGAAAAATTCAGAAATATCAGCGTGACTGTTTTCAGCCCTGGAACAATAATAATCCAGAAATTCTTGTTTACAGATTAATACACGAAATTCAATGAACATAATTACAAATATAGGCCATACTGCTATTGAATGGTCCTTTTGTCTTTAAAAAAAACTAGTCCGGAATTTATAATTTTAATTATGACAGCAAACCCTTATTATGAGCCAAAATATAAAAAGTGATCAGAAAGTCAGCCTTCAACAAGTTACATTTTTTTTTTTTTTTTTTTTTTTTGCAACTGGATGCTTACAGTATGTCAATTATGCAGAATTTGTATATCTCACTTGTGCTGTAATGATTTCAATAGGTTACTTTATCAAAAGAAAAAAGAATAAGAAAAGAAAATTCAATCCTTATGTGCAAAAAGTCCATTTTTGAAAAGAGATCTTATTGTTTGGAGACTGGTGACCTTCATCACACAGTCTTTTGTGTTTGCAGTAGTGGGGGTTTGGATTGCATGTGTGCATACTGCACTCAGTCTTTAAAATGATGATCAGTACATACGGTAGCATGCATAACACAAAGGGACTAGTTGATGTTGAGAGTCAATGCTTCCTGCACTGGGTCTCAAACCTTGGAAGAAAGTGAACTTGATCTTTTATGCTTGAATTTCTTCAGCCAAAGTAAAGGAAAAAATAATGCTTTTACAAATGACTCATGGAAGAAAATTTTGACAGTCCTTTTTTGTGACAGATGCACACTCAAGCATGAGCACAGATACTCATCACAGTTTGCTGGAGATGTATGAGGGCAGTGTGCTGGATGGACTCACTTACCTCTCAAATGCAAATATCTTCTCCCCATGCAGCTCTGTGATTGGCTTGCTGTTTTTAATATTCTGCCAGCGTGTCACTTCGTTAGCCCGGAGTTACTGTGCCAACAGGCAGCACTAAAAAGGGACTTTGTCGATGTTTGATGTCTCGTGATGCAGTATGTGTGTTTGTGTGTGTGTGTGTGTGTGTGTGTGTGTGTGTGTGTATGTGGTGTGTGTGTGTGTGTGTGTGTGTGTGTGTGTGTGTGTGTGTGTGTGTGTGTGTGTGTGTGTGTGTGTGTGTGTGTGTGTGTGTGTGTGTGTGTGTGTGTGGGTGTGTGTGTGTGTGTTTTTGTGGCGTGTTTTTGTGAGTCCTATTTTCTAAGGAGATTCAAATTTGGACAGTTGGAAACCCTATTTCCTGCTGATATCACACAGGGTAGAGTGGTTTCTGAATATACTGTAACTGCAATAAAATTGTCATTATGGATGCCCATTTCTTCCTATGTATATCTGGAGCGTAAGCATCTACACATTCCTTCTCTGCAATCTTAAAGTTTTGGATTATGGACTTTGTCGAGGCCATGTATTGATCTATTTAACTGTGGTTCACTGCCAAGCATGCCTTTGCTCGTAAACAGCAAACATTATAAACTGAATCATACAAGCCAAAGTCAAACATGTGTAGGGATGTAATGTGAAGCCTAGACTGGGTATGACATATTTGCCTGTGGCGAGCCTCAAATCACCCGTCATCACATGAAATTGCTGTGACTACTTCAACAATGACAGCATGAGCAGTGTGTTTTTAACCCACATCACAGGGTTTGCCATGACAAGTATAGAAGGACCCCTCTGCAGTGTGTGCATGCAGGTGTTCAGTGGATGTGTGTTAGTGTTTGAGGATACAATAAATCCCTGAAACTGGAGCTTGTGACCCTCAGTATTTAATTTCCTTTGGCAGAGCAGTTCTGAATTTCCCCCCAGGTGCTTCACAGTTTCATAGGGAGAAAAGTGGAGGGCAGCATTTTCTAAATTGAAGTCAATACCAATCGGCCATTTATCTACAAGTGCACTGATGCTAAGGGCATCTAAAGGCGCATGTGTGAATAAAACACACTCACACACACACACACTCACACACACACACACGCACGCACACACGCACGCACGCACGCACGCACGCACGCTCACACACACACACACACACACACACACACACACACACACACACACACACACACACACACTAAGTTGAGTGTCCATTGCAGATGCTGAAAAAGGGATACACTGTATATACAATTGCACTGTATATACAATATGTACTTAAATAAAATAACTGTCCTACTCTTTAAAATATTGCACATTCTGTTAAAATGCCCTGTTCATTGTTGACATATTTGCATCAAGCTCCAATGGTCAGGGTTTTTTTCTTTTTTTGGTAGTGGTGGTGATGGTGGGGTGGAGTTGGGGGGGTGGTAATAAGACAAGAGGATTTGAAATTACTGAAATTAATTACTTCTCTTCACCCTGGATTGAACAGACTATTGGAACTACAGCATTACAGGGTTACTTTATGCATAGACCGTTGTACACCTTTGTACTCCATACATCCTGAAGATGTCGAGTCAAAATAACGAAGCTCTCTCTCTCTCTCTCTCTCTCTCTCTCTCTCTCTCTCTCTCTGTCTCTCTCTCTCTCTCTCTCTCTCTCTCTCTCTCTCCTCTCTCTCTCTCTCTCTCTCTCTCTCTCTCTCTCTCTCATTGAATTTATGACAACATGGCGTCTCAGTGTATTACCAAACACAATAACATCAATGATCCATCTCCTTGCAACCCAGTTTTTTTTTAAAAATCACTCACTAGACAGAAGGAACACTTATTACAAAATTTGTTGCATAAAACTATTGGTGTCTTTCAGGTTTTTTTAATCAAACTAAAGCAAATCCTTATTGCTTGTAGTTATTCTTGCTGAGAATTTAGAGGATCTAAATATTTTTTTATGGTGAACTTGAAAGTTTAGATTAGATGAGGAATATTTCGTTTTCCTCGCTATTAAACAAAGGGATTACAAGTCATAAAATGTTTTCAGCCAATTAAATGCTAAAACACACAGATACCCTCTAGGACTACCAGAAATACTGTGTGCACTTATGTTGTGAAGTGTTGTGAGATATGAGGATATGAAAGATGAGGCTAGGAGATTCAGTTCAGAAAGTAAGACTAGATATGGGATTAAGGGTGGAACAAGGCCATGGCAAGAACACTCAACTGCAGTTTAACATGCCACATATTTTGTTACTTTTACTTATTTTGCCTGACTCTTGCTGTCAACTGTTGACACAAATTCTCCTTTTGTCCTGCCTTGCTTTTCCTTACGAGTATTTTTGTGTTTATATTTTTTCATTTGTACCTTAAAGCTCTACATGTCATCTTACACTCACATATGTTTATGAATTGACCTTATCACAAGGAAGTGGAGTTTATAGATTTAATAAGAACTAATGAGCTGGTTTTAAGTCTTGTCATCGGTACCTACTTGAAGAGATCTGACACTTTTATGATAGCTAGCAAAAATCAGATCTGGTAAATAAATTCACTAATTTCGGACCTGTCACTTGCAATTGTACACAGGATAAGCAGTTACAGAAATTAATTAGTGGACAAATTTCTTACTGTGTATATGCATGACGTTGTATTTAATCCCAATCTGGGGCCTGTGTCCTCTGAGTGGGTTTCCTCTGTGTGCTGAGGCTTCCGCCCCAAGTCCACATACATTTGGTTTAAAGTCATCTACGGAATCATAAAAACCATAAATAAATTTTAAAAAAAGGACTAAACCTTGTAAAATAGATCTGGATAAAAATATCATAATTAGTTAAGTAATATTTAAATATTGTGCATCGGTTATTCCTTGGATTATTCTACATCAATTCACAAAGTTCCTTGACAAGTGGTCAAGTACTTTGATGATTATAATGAATAATCAGAACAGACAACAAAATACTGTCCCCTTAAAATGAAACAAGTAAACAAGCACATCATGATTCATAGTTAAAATTTTACTTTGCAACACAGGCAACAATTTTTTCCACAATAAATTATGCTTTTCAGACTGATTTAAAGGAACCGTAAATTTCATAAAGGAATAAGTATTGATTGCACGACTGTTCTGCAGCATGCAGCAACATTTGTTGCATAATTTCTCCTTGATCTCCTTCATTATTATGGGTACTGTCCATGTGCTACACTGATCTATATTCAAGGCTTAACCCCAGTCTTTGTGAAGGGGATTATGCACTCTAGAGACAGGGTAATTTGATATCCATTGATTGAATAAAGAGTCAATATGAAATTGAGGAATTGTAGTTATTGCTATCGATTTTAATAACTAGCTGTTACAGTTCATTCAGTACAGCCCTCATCGATACAGAAAATGATCTGCTGCCCCTTTTCAGATCGTAGTGTTAAGTCCAATGGTGTGGCTTGCTGTAGAGAAATATGATGTGAAGCAGTTACAGCAGTTCTCCATTTTTATACAGTTTCCTATTGTTTTATAAACAATGATGAAGTCACAGCAATTACACAAAATGAAACAATCATATTGGAAAATATTTGAGTTAATGTGAACTATTAATATATTTCAGGTGTAGGAGAGCCATTAAAGCTTCCTCTGTATGCATATGTTATAATTCTGTACCCTGTTTATGCTCTTAACAATCCCAAATATCATGTGTCAAACTTCAGCTCATGGCTTAGCCTGTCATTAGCCTGTTATTAGTTACCCGTACCAGGAAAGTTACATTCACTGTCATCTATTAGATAAATTTGTTTTAATTCTTTTCACCAGATTTTCCTTGCTTTCCATTGCTTTTTGTCAATGACTTCTAATTGGGATGTTTTTAAGCTACCGGAAAGACAGGCTAAGCCATGAGCTGAAGTTTGACACACAGTTCCTCCCCTGTACACACACACAGACACACAGACACAAAGACACACACACACACACACACACACACACACACACACACACACACACACACACACACACGCACACATACCATTCACCATGCATTTATATATGTGCGTGTGTGTAACTATATAGGACATGACTGGAATTTCAATTTTTAACATTTTGATAGTCAAACTGCATTACAGTGCACCCTTGCGCATTCATGATATATGCTTGTGAGTTCACCTCATCGCGGATTTTTGGTAGAAAGTCACATAATACCGGATGCGCATTGTATTGGCTGACGGTATCCTGAAGTGCGCTTTGTTCTGTCAGTCTTTGACTTATTTGAGACACAAAAGGGCTTTAATCAGTGATAGTAGTGTTGGAAAAGGTAATACAGATAGAAGGTGGTTTAATATCAGCATTGGGAGGGTTCATAAACGTTAAAATTACCGTAAATAATAAGATAAATAGTTTGTCGCTCTATGGCAGAATTCGTTAATTGTGTGTGGTTCCTGGAATGCATTAACCACTAGGAACGAGGGCACACTGTACTCTGTGATTACATTTGCTTTCATAGCAGGGTCATTTCTCTTTGATGAGAGGATACCTCTGCATAATCTGGCTCTCTGTAGGAATGTCATTAGCAGGGAGTACTAAATAAATCTTGACCTATAAACAAGATGAGCACCTGAAAACATATAAGATAACATGAGAGGTAGCTCATCTTGCTGCTACACTGGAGTTAATTCCTAGGACTGTGATGCTGTTTGCTGTTTGAGACATAATGTTAGCATGGCCATATATTATTGAATGCTAATGTTGACAGGCTAACCATTATGCCATCCCAAGGAGGGCTGTAGTGTGATAATGTCCCAATGATTGATGAGTGTGTCATCCCAATCAATGAATGAATGTTAAAACACAATAGGAACTATAAGCAGAATTCTTAACAAAGTGAAGCTTTTTTTTCTTGAACAGAAGTAAATAATTGTAGACTTCCATCTACCATAACAGACAATTGTATTTTTTCTATTTTTATGATGTTTAATGACACAAATAATGATTGCAGCTGACTTGATGATGTCTGGTGTAAGATAATAAATGTTAAGATAATTGTGAAAGTGATACATTCATTGTTGAACATTTATGCAAATTTCCACATTTAAATTCTTGTGTAATATATATCTAATGTAGGAAGTGTAACATTTCTCCAGCAATCTATCAATATTTTTAATGCGTTTTCTGTTCTGCATAGAATGATTCAGGGCCTGCGGTTGTGCAGTGAGAAGCAATTTTTTCTGAGGAGATGAAGCAAAGCTATTGCAGCTCTAAGTGGGAATGAATCGAGTGCTAATTTGATGGGAACCACTTTTCTTCCCGGCACATTTAAAACCTCATTACGCTAACATCCAATGTGAATACCCTATAGGTCACACACTCATACAAATGTATGTAGTTAGTATGCAGCACTTTATCTCACACACAAACATAGTCTCTGTCTGCCCTCTCCCTGTCATCGCACTTCTGTCATATGCAGTACATATACAGTCACACCCACACACACCTGTCACTGAAGCACAGTAGTGCCCATGCTGAGTTTCTTTTTTGGCATTTAGACATGGCACTGAACATCGCACTGTGAGAAGAACAACTTTCACTGCCCCCATATCCCCCAACCATGAACAACGCTGCAGTATGAAGAACAAATCCTATAAGTTATGCAAAACTATCAGGGGTTACAGAGGAAAGATATGCTTAAATTCATCATTCGTCCCTGAATTATTAAGGAATGGAACATGCAGTATATAACAATGTATCGCTAAAAATTCAATTTTAGACACTATTCTGAGAATTGATGTATGTGTGCATGGTCTAACACAATCTGTATATGCATGTAACTGTAGTGTTGAGTGAAAAAGACAATTTCCCCGTAGGGAATAATAAAGTGGACTTTCTTTCTTCTCTTGCAGTAGCAAGCTGGGACATGCTCCAATAACACCCATCACAGAAAAAAACTTTTGCTGTCAAAAGCACTGTTGTCACTTTTTAAAACCTTTTTTAAAAAGTGACTGGATGTTTCAGTATGCTGCATTACCAGCCGTTCATGTATTTTGTCAAAGTAGACAAGTTTAAAAAAAACCCCAACAAAATACAAAAAAATCATCAAAACTAAATTCATTACCAAAAAACTGAAAACTAGACAACATGAACTCAAAAATAGAAAAATACACAAACTGATGAAATAATGAACTAGCCAAAACAGAGAATGGACTCACAGATGAACTGACATCTACTAGCATATATTAAAATATAAAAGAATATATTAATATATAAAAACTTGTTCAGGACTGGACAAACTGTATTTATTTATTTATTTATTTATTTATGTTGTACACTTGTGTGATCCCAGAAGGTAAATTAAGCACACACTGTAGTCATTTGTCAATCAAACGCATGCATGTATATTAGTATGTAAAGGCCCCTGTAACACCCACACACATACAGTACATACATAAGGGGGCCTGTAAGCATTCATGCAGTGGGGGGTAGAGTGGCGGGCAGCTCCTTCCTCTTGTGCCCCAAATTAGCAACTTGTAAAGGGGGACGGCATCTTAGGCCCCGTCCACACGGTAACGGATTTTTAAAAAACGCCTTCCATCCACACGACAACGCAAATAGCCAGAACAAAAAAGCAACTTTTTAAAAACGCTGGCCGAGGTGGATTTTTAAAAAAACGCTGGGTCTGCGTTGTCGTGTGGACGGTGTATCCCGGGACTTTTTAAAAACACTGACGTCTTGCCTGCGACAAAAACCGCTGTGACGTCATATTTATGGGCCCGTGTGTTGTGACAACAAAACACGGAGGATTCCTATTGGATAAAATTTGACTCAATGCTGCCACCACATGGTTTGGCATGCTTATAGCCATCTTCAAAAATGCACTGGTGCGTTTACGTGTGGATGGAGATTTTTTTAAAAACTCTGTTGTGTGGACGCGAATCGTTTTCAATGCATTTTTAAAAAGTTGCATTTAAAAAAAATCCGTCATCGTGTGGACGGGGCCTTAGGCTCCTCAGCAGTGCTTGGGATGTGAGCTGACACCTCCCACTGTCAGCTCACAGAGTGTGAGCAGGAGGAGGTGTCTGGGCAGGAGCGGGAATCGAACCGCCGATCTTGGGAACATTGGATGACCCACTCTACCGCTGAGCCACTGCCGCCCCCCTGTCTCATGTATAATTAGAATAATTAAACATGATACATGGAGAGAAAAATACACAATATAATAGGAACTAAGTAAATAAAATTACAACCATGACAAAACACTTGGTGTTAGATGGATTAAGGTAAAATCCGATCTGGATTTAGATAAAATCCAATTTCATAAATGACAAATCACTGAGTACTTATTCGTTTTTATATTATAGCTTAACAGCATTGTTGTGTATTATGTGTATGTAAATATCTTTGGTGTCACCATAACTTTACAAAGTTTGATGGAAAAATCTTGAGGCATCTTTGTAATGCATTCTTCTTTTTCTATTCCTTTCGGCTTTTCCCTTCAGGGGTCGCCACAGCGAATCAATTGCCTCCATCTAGCCCTGTCCTTTGCATCCTCTTCTCTCACTCATTCCTGATCCTATCCTTCCTGGTCACTCCCAAAGAGAACTTCTGCATCTTCATCTCTGCTACCTCCAGCTCTGTCTCCTGTCTTTTCCTCAGTGACACTGCCTCTAGACCAAACAACATCGCTGGTCTCACCACAGTTTTGTACACCTATCCTTTCATTTTAGCTGAAACTCTTCTATCACACATCACACCTGACACTTTTCTCCACCCGTTCCATCCTGCCTGTACACGCTTCTTCACCTCTTTTCCACACTCTCCATTGCTCTGGACTGTTGACCCTAAGTACTTAAAATCCTCCTCCTTCTTGATCTCTTCTCCCTGTAACCTCAGTCTTCCACTTGGGTCCCTCTCATTCACACACATGTACTCTGTCTTACTGCAGCTAACCTTCACTTCTCTCCTTTCCAGGCCAAACCTCCACCTCTCTAGCTTCTCCTCCACCTGTTCCCTGCTCTCACTGTAGATCACAATGTCATTTGCAAACATCATAGTCCATGGAGATTCCTGTCTAACCTCGTCTGTCAGCCTGTCCATCACCATAGCAACAAGAAGGGGTTCAGAGCTGATCCCTGATGCAGTCCCACCTCCACCTTGAACTCCTCTGTCACACCTACAGCACACCTCACCACTGTCTTACAGTCCTCATACATGTCCTGCACTGCTCTAACATACTTCTCTGCCACTCCAGACTTCCTCATACAATACCACAGTTCCTCTCTGGGCACCCTGTCATAAGCTTTCTCCAGAACTAAAAAAACACAATGCAGCTCCCTCTGGCCTTCTCTGTACTTCTCTATCAACATCCTCAAAGCAAATACTGCATCTGTAGTACTCTCATCTTTGTAATGCATTAATATGACAAATGCAGCCAATACGGTTTGACTTATTATGTGATAATAATGATGCCGCATAATAAGATTCCTATTAAGGTACTGATTGTGATTCATTCTTCAGTTTTCGGTTGATATTTTTGTCTAAAATATCAATTTTAACACAATAGCAGCAAAGACGCATGTGTGTGTGTGTGTGTGTGTGTGTGTGTGTGTGTGTGTGTGTGTGTGTGTGTGTGTGTGTGTGTGTGTGTGTGTGTGTGTGTGTGTGTGTGTGTGTGTGTGTGTGTGTGTGTGTGTGTGTGTTGAATTACTTCACAGAATTAAAATGGATTTTCATGCTGGGAGCATAGGCTCCTTAGTGTTCAATTCAACAATATTGAAAGTGACAGATGTGCGAAATCACCACTGGCTTACTGATGCATGTGTTGATGTTGGAAAGGGTATACTTTGTGTGTGTGTGTGTGTGTGTGTGTGTGTGTGTGTGTATGTGTGTATGTGTGTGTGTGTGTGTGTGTGTGTGTGTGTGTGTGTGTGTGTGTGTGTGTGTGTATTTGTGTGTATTTGTGTGTATTTGTGTGTGTATTTGTGTGTGTATTTGTGTGTGTTGGTGGGCTACATGTCTCTTCTACGATCTACTGTGTAGTGTACATGCAGAATAAAATATCAATGTTAAAGGATTTGGGCTCCAGCACTGCAAGCAGATGAAGCAGGTCGAGTAAATGAATGAATGAATGAATGAATAATGGTAAAGGATTGTTTTATACCCACTGCTGTTATCTTTGCCTTTTCACCTCCATTACACCTTTCATCAGCCTTGGATGGATTAAATCAGCAATAAAGATCTCCATCCATGTCTCTGTTAAAACCAAGAGACGTATTAATTGCACTCACACAATGAGCTATCTTCTGTCCAGAGATAGCCATTCATGTTTCCTGTGCGTACTGTTCAGTTGTGCACATATTTAAGATGTGAGTGCTTGTGATGTGGGATACGACATGTTTGGGTACATATAAAGGACTGAGATGCAGAAAGAAATATATGGGGATGGTGGAAGTTGCGGCACCTTGAGCAGTTTACATTTCAGGCAAATGATTAGAAATGATTTTTATTGACATTGTAAATGTGTTTTATACAGGCATTAGTCTGCCAAGGGGAAAAAAGACTCATGCTATCAAAGCCACATGTGGCAGGCCTCCCACATGGCAGGACTGCGTGTGTGCCAATGTGTGTGTGCTGGTATTTCAGTGTTTTTCTTAGCTTGTCTTTTAATTACCCCCCTTGTGAATTAACTGAGAAATGGGAGACTAGCTTTGCTACGTTGAGTATCTTTGGCGGGGAATAATCACTTTAGTCTGTTTTGTTTGATTTTCAGGAGTAAGTCTTTAGTTTGCTAGCAATCTGCTCAGTCCTGATCCCTCAATTGTTTCTCCATTTTGCTTCTCGTACTCCTCTCCTGCGTGGTATTTTTATTTAGGCTGTTTTTTTTAGCTTAGTGACTCAAACTACCCAGTTACATAACAAAAAAAAAAAGGCTAAGGAGATTCAAAGAAAGGAGGGTATGGTGAAGACATGGTTAACAGCCGAGATCAGGACCGAACAAGCAGGAAATGGAAGATGTGAATCTTTATTTCAGTAGATCATGAAAATGACGGGGTTCATCATACAGTACATTGCACATGGTGAGAGGAGGTCGCTTCTTTTAGCTACAAGGCACATGCAAAGAAGTGTGAATGTTTGTGTGAGCGTTTGGGTCCTCAGACAGGGTGCACATAAAAACACTGTTAACACTGGATGAAGAGCAACCATTAGATGGCAATTGGCTGACCAGATGCTCTTCTTGCTGTATACAAATAACAGTCTTTAACTTCACCATGCATCTGGCTTACCATGTCCTATTACGGGTTATCGTAGCTACAATTGGAGCTTCAACTCACAAAAAGTACAATGTTTATAAAGACCCATACTTCAACGTCTTGCTGTATCAGATCATTTAACATTTGATCTGTATACCTGTGGCAGCAAAGCATTGATAAGTGATTTTGTTATTTCTATTTAGGAGACACAAAATTTCAAGTGCTTACAGAAGTGTTTCAGTATGAAACATTAAAGGCAAGAGCTTCCCTCTTAGTCTTGCTGTTTGCTTTTTGTTCCAGGTTACCTCAAAGCGCTTTTTAAGTTTCTTAGACAGGGTGCCAAACTCTGTCACTGCCAAAAGAAGCATTAGTGGACACTGTGCAGCACCCCCCAAATTGTTATTAATAAACTATACTCTACCAGTCCCACTTCTTCCTCTCCATCCTTTCAAATCCTCTTCTATCTCACACCTCATATCCTCCATTTTCTGTCTCCAGTCCTTTTCTCCTCGTGTCAATACCTTTTTTTTTGCAACACACACAAGCACGCATACACACACATGCGCACGCACGCACACACACACACACACACACACACACACACACACACACAGGTAGTAGTTGCAGTGTCAGGCTTTCCATCGGGGCTGGGTATAGTTATATACTAGACTCTGTGGGTTTCGTTAAATCCTCATTAGGCGTGAGTATCCCCCTTCTGCTATCTTACCACAAACTGCTTACCTCCACAGAATGCTTACAAACACAAACAGCTGCACATGGACCAAACAAAGAGGAAGCAGTCCCCGATACATAAAAACACTCATGCCTGTGCATATGCACAGATGATTGTTCCTACTGTATTTCCAGCATCTCAATCACAGACTTAGTGACATTTTCAGGGAGAATGCATTTATGTGTAGTGACATTTGAAGGGAGGATGCATTTATTAGAAAGAAATAAACTTTTTTATTTTTAAAAAGTATATTTATTCACAAAAACAATTTAAAAAATTAACATACAAACAATAATAGAGAAAATAATCAAAGTAAACAAATTAAACCAACCAATGATCAAACACAACACAGTAATCCCTTGCTTATTTGTACTTCACAATCACAGATTTTTAGTAGGTAGTCATGTAATACCATACGCACATACTACTGGCTGACAGCATCAGTGTGTGTGCTGCGGTCTGAGACTCACGTCTCCTCCTGCAACTTTTCTTTGCTAATACAATAGTGTTTTAAACAGTCTATACGAGTGTGGGAAAAGGTAACATAGATGTAAGGTGGTTTAATATCAGTGTGGGGCAGTGAAGTGCAGTGAAGTTCACTGGTTAGAAATCATGAAGGACACAGTGCAGCTGCGAGCACCTGAGCCTCACATCAGATTAGACTACCAATCAATCAAAACAAGATTTAATCAATAAAAGAAGACAAATGTGGAGCTTAAAGACTTGCTTCAAACTTCAGATCAGGAAATAAACCACCCTGTTCAAACTTAGCAGCACACTTGTAATGACTTTGACCAGTTTTTAATGTCAGGCTGCTAATTTAAAAGCAAATGCAACACTGTTTGACTTGTAGAACCGATTTTAATGTCGGTGCTTCACCCTCGTGAACCTAAACACACGTCACTGTTACGGGAAGGGTTTAAACTACCGAAAGTAATAAAATAAATATTTTGTCGCTATATTGCAGAATTTTGAGTTTTGCATGTGGTCCTCGAACACATTAATCGCGAGTAACGCAGGATTATTGTTTATCTTTAATACACCACAAGTTCCTGAAAGTATCTAACTCATTCATAGCTCTAAAAAAAGTTCAAATCGATTGTGGGTCGCGTTGGATACACTCTTTTTAAAATGACTTCTAATATAATTTTTTAAAATTTCATTTAATATACTTTAGTAATCCCTGAAGGGAAATTAAGAGCACACTCTAGTTAGGCCAATCAAACCACTTGCATATGTTAGTATGTACAGGCCCTGAACAAACAAACACACACAGGGGTACTGTACTCATGCAGAGGAGGTAGAGTGGCGGGAAGCTCCTTTTTGGCGCGCCCCAAATGAGCAGCTTGTAAGGGGGGTGGTGCCTTGCTCAAGGGTGCCTCGGCAGTGCTCCGGAGGTGACCTTTCGTTTCCTGCTTAAGTTTACTACCATCTTAGTTTAACTGGGAAGGAAATTTAAAATCTGCCACTCCTTTTTTTGAGTCTTCCTGTGTTTAAAACCAAAAATTTAGAGCTGTTTGTGAGAAGAGAGACAAAATGAGAGAAAAACTCTAAAAACAAGAACAGGTTTTTGAGCCTCTGGCAGTCAGCTCAATCTTTAAGTTTATCTTTGTTAAAAAATTTTACTATCAGTTTATACGTGTTTTTACCACCAGGAGACAAGCTCTCTACAGGAAAGGGATCAGTATCATTTGGATTTTAAAGACCTATAAAATAAAAGTTATTGAACGTCATTTTTTTTGTTGGGTGAGTCGATTCCTCCAGCTTCTCAAAAGGCCACAGCCACAGCTGAGGATAGATCAGCAGCATCAACCAGAAAGGATCTGCATCCTCCACCACACGCCCTAGGGTGGAGATTTTAACAATGATGAACTTGGACTCAACCGATACTCCTGCAATATTCTCCTTCCCCTTTGAGAACAGGTTTTAAAGTCTATGAAAGGGATTTAAAATCCTATGGTGTTCTTTAGTAAAAAACTCCAGACTTTAAAAACACTTCTATCTCAAAAAACACTTATATTTTAAAAAAAAACTGAAAGAACTGTCAGTTTGTGGTTCCTCAAGGCACGGTGAAATCCCAGTTTCCTGTTGGGGGCCAACACCACCTGCAGTACTAGCCGCCACACCAGGTCCTCAAAGCCAGACAGGAACAGCTGGAAAAACTGCAGCCGGAACGCAGCGCCTCCGCTGGCCAGATGTGTGATCCTCTGATTCATACATCTGGCCTGCAGGAAGAGAATGCTCTCAGGGACCCAGTTAACAGCAGTGTCAGGAAAAATTCACTATCGCTGGATCTTTGACAGCACAGTTGGTGAGGGTCACAACACTGAGGAAACCAAGTTATTTAAAATTAAAACACAACCTCTGAAAGACAGTTTTGTTAACATCCATTTCGAGTTGTGAAGACTCCCTTCCACTTTTTCTAAACTATTTTTCCAATTCTTTTCCACAGTATTCTGGTCTCCCAAATAAACATCATGGTATCTAACCCATTTATTTTCCATTTTAGTTCATCTGGGAGTTGGATCTCTCCCAGCCCATCTCCCACCATACGAGCTTCACTCTCCCCCCACCTGATTTTGGCAAAGGAGATTTCACTAACGTTCTGCATAGTTTGTTCTAAAACTTCCACATCTTTCTGATTTTTGATTCTAATAACAATTTCATCAGTGAATTTTAAAACCATAAATTTTAAAACCATAAATGGAAGCAAGACAATAAAACCAGAAACCTGCTCACGGATATTTTTTTAAAAAGGCGCTAGGGCCAGGGAGTAGAACATCCCTGAGGGGGGGTAGCCCTGCCTCATGGTCGTCTGGACTTTAAAAGGAGCTCTTAAGTAATATTAACCTTAAGTACACTGTGAATGTCCAGCCTTCAACAAGGCTGTCTATTCCATTTCGACTTAAGTACTAGATGTACTCAACTGAATTCAAATAAAATAATCTCCCCTAATAAAAAGATCTTTGGGGTGGCAGGGTGGTGCAGTGGGTAGCGCTATTGCCGCACAGCAAAGTGATTCTTAGTTCAAGTCCCGCTCTGTGCAGAGTTTTCATAGTCTTGTGTCTGCGTGGGTTTGCACAAAAACGTGCACTTCGGGCGAATTGAGCGGTCTCCAGTTGCCTGTAGGTGTGAGTGTGTGTGTGTGCTTTTCTGTCTCCATGTGGCTCTAAGTTGCACTGGTGTCTCGCCCGGAGTGTACCCTGCCTCAGGCCCTCAATCGGCTGGGATAGGCTCCAGCGACCCTGCGACCCATGACAGTGGAAGAAGTGGGTATAGCAAATGAAAAGAAGGGATCTTTTATCTTTAATCTTTATTCACCTGTTTTTTGTATAGATTGCAGTGACAAGTACTTCAGTGTCAAAATATGTAAATGCAAACTTTATTTACATTTTGGTGATGCAGTAGGGGGTAAACCCAGCAGAGGTTTCTCTCTCTTTAATATTTAGGATTTTTATGAACTGAGTTTGTGGGTTCACTATCGTTTCTAAAACATGTAACAGACTTTCATTTACATATTCGTCTGACATAAAGCTTTTCAGTAGACAATGTATTAGACCTGAGCTACACCTTGGGCCAGTCTCCAGGTCATCACATGGTCAGAGAGACAAACGGATTGGCATCACTACTACTTTTTGTAATTATTTAAACTGATGAATATCAACATTAGTAGCATTCATCATTCCATTTCAAACTAGTATGGGGCTTTATCAGTGGAGTCTGAAAATCAGCTCAGCTTCTGTAGTATTACCGTGGGACATTTCACAAACAAAGAAAGCAGCCTGCAGCAAGCAGACATAAGGTAATGTTATCTCAAAAAACTTGTCTCCAGTTCTGCAGTCTTTGGGATACAACCATGTCAGCAGAGTGCTGACTACAGAACAACTGTAGATGTATGGTCACATTTGACAAGTTAAGCATTTATGATATGGACATAACATATGAAATGATGATTGATATACCAGAGTGATTACAGAAAAAGCCGCTAACTGCTACATGCTATATTGTAAAAGACAGCCATGACAAGTACAAGCAACCAAGAAAAGTAGCATGCACTTATGCAAGTTCTTTCGCCATGATTCTCTCACTCTTTTACACACACACACAGACACAGACACACAGACACACACACACACACACACACACACACACACACACACACACACACACACACACACACACACACACACACACACACAGACGCGCGCACGCACGCACACACATGCACTTACACTTGAAGGGCTGCTCGTTTGGGTAACAGACCTCATTACATGGGTGGATGGACCATCGACCTCTTGGTAGAGAAATAAGAAAAATCTCACTTTTTAATTCTTCCAATCAGAACATGTGACATGATGTCCCAGAGTTATTTACCTGTGTTCTGTAGCATGACATCTAATCTGAGCTGCAGGTCCAAGACACATGACAGGGATTTTGGTTAAAAAAAAAGTAGGTAGACAGTTTAATGTCTTTTTGAACAACTTTACAATTCTACATCGTCACAATAAGCTACCTCATTATGGATGCATTAATAGGCAGCCGGGCAAGTACTTGATATAATATTGTCAATGTTTTAGTCACTGAATATTGTGTAAAATTGAAATAATCTTAAAATGTTCAAGAAATTAATGTCTTAAATTACTGAAATGAAATAATCAGGTACAGAAAGAGTATGTGAGACTTAATTGAGGTTAAGGGACTCTTGGATACTCTGTCCTCTGTGTATATAATTCCTTTTAATTTGTGTCTTTCAAGTTACCTAACATTTTGAAGGTGCAAGACCTGTACACTTCAAGTCCTCTACAAAAATATAAAACTGCAATTAGTTTTTTTGAGTAAAACTCAAATAATTGGTAAAACAGTTTCTAGGTATTTGGTTCATATATAAATAAATACACCTGCTAATGAGCACATAGATAAATAACAGATGCGCATATATGATAGGGTATGCTAATTTGATATCATATCTCAAAAGGCCAGAATAAATATTATTCATATTTGTCACTCAAGACAGATGAGAGTGTTGCTTCAATTCATTCTGTTTTACTCTGTAAGGCAATCAGGAGTTCCAGATGTGTCCTAAAGACTGAAGGCCTGTTAGGCAGTTCATGGCCCCAGCCACAGAGACTCAAATCATCATGACAACACTAATTAATATGATGACAACCAGTTAAATCTGTACCACAGCGGGCCCCCGGTCAGCGTAGTAACACATCACAGCCAAGTGTTCTTGACATCTTTTCCAGAACATCAGGCATAGTGTCACACACAAACGCTATTTCACACACCCATACCCAACAGCATACAATGATCACTGCACTGCACACAGTTACAGGCTTCAGGAGGTGTATATGTGTGACTAGATTTTGGAACAGCTTTGAGCCATGTCTCATCTTCTGTGACCTCCTAGCTGCAGGCCACCAGAGAGAAAACTATCAAATCAATGAAGCTTGGAATGGTGAATTGGTGTTTATGTGTGTATATGTGTGTACATACAATATATCAAACTTGCACACATGACCAAGTGCCTTCAGGGAAAAATATATCATGTTTGATTGGACTGTATTTCACATTGTCCTTCCTTTTACTCACTTTTTCAGCCCCCTTCATTCATGTAGAAAACTGTCTGACTTTGAGGTAACTTTTTGTCAGAACCATCTCTCCAATCTCCTCTTTTCCCTCTCGCCCATTCATTTTTGCTCATATATTGCATCCCTCAACCTCTGACCCTGAAGCCCACATCTCCATTAAAGATGTCAGATAATGGATTCATACTGATCAAATGAGACAGTTTGTCAGTTCCATCACAGGCCACAAGGAACAGTAGGAGCAAGTGTAATTGTTTAAGTGTTTATTACAGATTGAGAGCCAGCACATGCATGTGTGGTATCGTGCCAGTGCATTGTCTCTGCGTGAGTTCAAACATATCAAATTGCAGTGGTCCAGGATGTGTGCTTGTGTGTCTTTCTGTGATATGTTGATGTCAAAATTTGTTCTGCACAGAACACAACTGAGCAAGATTAAGATTTGAGCTTGCAGCATTTGGGGACCATGTTGTATGGGGAGGCTAACACATAATGAGTCAGATTGCAGTGTTGAATTACTAAAAATTCAGAAAAATTCCTCTAATTTTGTTTGCTAAGTTTAACATCATTGTTTTTAGATAATTCTCAAATTTCATTTCCCTACTGTAAAATAGATTTATATATATATATATATACATATATACACACACACAGACATATATATATATATATATATATATATATATATATATATATATATATATATATATATATATATATATATATACATATATACACACACACAGACATATATATATATATATATATCAAGAATTCTTGGTTAAAAAAAGTGTAAAATTAAAATCAATCCATCCATTTTCTTGTAGATGAGATTATCACAGTAATTCCATCTACAGCTGCATTGCTGGCTTGTTGGTCATGGGTCTACTGGAGTCTCTTTCAGCTGGGAGGTGAGATACAACCCGGTCGAGACACTACGTCGTCACTCAGCCACACAAAAGGCAAACAACCACTCACACTCACAGTCACACCTATGGACAATTTTGGTGTAACCAATTCCCCTAAGCTGCATATTTGGGGCGGTTGGAGGAAGTCGGGGAACCCGGAGAGAACCAACACAGACACTGGGGGCAACATACAAACTCCACACCTAAATGATTGAAATTCAAAACTTTATTGCTGCGCGGTTACAGTGCTACCCACTGCGCCACCGTGTCACAAATGTTTCAAAACATTTACCACATGGAATTCATATCAGTAGAGCCCTGTTCTATGTTTACCAATAGAAAAATTATGGACTATTGTTTTTCAATTAGAAATTCATTGGTCTTACATCATCTTCTATGAAAAGTATGGTTCATTTTCATCATATTTGATGTTCCACAAGCCATGAGTATTGTATATAATTCCATCAAAATAGTTTTGGAACCAACAGTGAGGCAAAACAAGTAATATTAAGATACAAAAAGAACTAGTTTCACAAACCTTCCCCTTGTCATCCTCCTACCTGGACCTGCTATAATAGTGTGCTTGTGTATGTGTGTGTAGGCATCTCAAAATACCAGTGTACCCATCATAAATTCTATTATTTTTGTGTAGATAACTGTGAACTTATTGTGTGTTTATGCATAAAATTTCTATAAATTATTGTTAATATGGTCTGCTCAGGCTCAGCTGTGACAATTATTTAAAAGAGTCGCTTCCGCCAACAATTAGCACTTTTGCTTATACATGTAATTTAGCACAGGTCAATGGCAAATACTGAATCAAGGAACCAGAAGCAGATGCAAAGACCAAGTTAATTATCTTGATTGGCGTTTGAGAAGCACACAAAGGTGAGTGACTGGCTGGACAGTTTGAACAAGTGCCTTTGTCAGGCTGAGACTGGAATTATCCGTGAACAGAGTATGATGAGGCGTTGGTGGCACGAGCTGGAGTATCTGCTGCAGTAGACCTCACTGATTAACTTATGATAAAACGGGAGTTAAACACTGAGACAAAACAAGCACAAGGGGCACTTGAAAGGCTGATGTAGCCAATGTGTGCTTGGCTGAATCATCAGCTAAAAATTCCAAGGTGAGCAGATGTTGTTATGGTGCTGCTGAATTACTTAGCAGGGGAACTGGTGAGGAAATCACACATATTTACAAATGGACAAGTCTCTCCACTTTGCACATGGATATTATGTTTTCAACCTATTGGTGTATCTAATTGTAACAACATTATTGCATGAACATAGAACTTTTCCATTTTTAGCAAAACTATTGTCATGTAAACGGAGCAACAGAGTAAGGGCTGAGCTGTCACTGCTCCCTCTGATTCTTTCAAATTGTGGAGTTTTGAGATAAAGCCTTGTCTTAACTACACAACCTGTACAAAATGAGTCTATTATTCATTGCTGTTGCACTACAGTATTTCAACAATTTTAACTTGAAAAGAAAAATAACTGAGGAGTGTTTACAGTAAAAACCTGTGTGTCACATACTTGTTTTAAAAATGACCTAAGAGAAAAGTCTGAACATGAAAAACTGGTGAAGTCACTGTGTTATTAAAATATATATCATATCCTAAAGAGTTTATTGTGTGTGATGCCTTTCTCAAATGTAACCCGATTGAAATGCATAAATTGTACTCCAGTCATTCTGTGCTTTTCACTCCATTGAAAAACTACAATACACATATTGATGTAAGACTGGTCTTCTTTTACACATGGCCGCAGCTATTATTGCTTAATGTAATCTCCACAAAATCATTGCTATTTCAACAAATTTCAAGGTTTGATGAAAAAGCATGGTTATAAGAGCATACAAAAGCCCAGACATATTGAACCCACACTTTTGCTTTCTTTAGCACGTATTCAGAGATTTTTAATATTGCAGAACTGCGATAACAGTCTCCTTTTGCTTCAGACTCTTTCATCGGAGCAATAATCTATTTCCCCAGCAAATTTCTAGATATCTGGTAGTTTTGACTTGTGTTAAAAAGTATTATTATGTAAAATCTCAGACAGCCTTAAGTATAATTAACACTAAGTCCACCTATTCATTTTACTGAATTTTAATGCAGTATTCAAAAGTACTGCAAGCACTGTCACTTCCTTCAAAATTCAGTCCATCAGTTTTAAAAGTTGACACAGACATCAGAGAAATATCCATACAGACACTCCTGTGCAGATCCAGACTTTTCTTTTGACTATTGCTGATGTGACAGAGGAAACCTGGTCTGATAAGACAGAGTGCGAATTACAATTGCAAGCCTTTACATATTCAAACGATCACATGCTCACACACCATGCAGGCCTTGAGCAGATGGATAAAGTAGGGAGGATGTGACCAGAGGAATGATGCATGACAGGGACAGCTGTGCTAAGCTCTCTTCACTCAAGATCTACAAGCTCAGTCACCATACACAGTCAGTGAGGCAAAGTGTCAGAGCAAGACACAAGTGCAAACACACTCAGAAGAAAAGAAAACAAACTGCATATTTCTGAGGAATAAGTAGAGTTGCATCACAAAATGGCAGCACTGTATTTTAGCAACATTTTGATCCTGCATCCCTGAGTATTTTTCGATGTAACATTGCAGAGCTTCATTGCAATCCAATGAAAAAGGGCAATATTAAAATACAAACCACACTGTGTGCCAGGACAGATTTGAAAATTTGCACTGACAGACACTGACATTTTGAGGCAGGTCAGTGTCTCTTCTACAATTGTATAAAATCTGCTTCGGTGTTCTGATATGTTCTACTTATTAAAATGTGCTTTTCAGTGTATTTAAATTGTTAGGTTAGGGTTGGCAGGTTGGTAGAAATACCACTTTGCCCTGAGGCAGCATTATGTGTGTGTGTGTGTGTGGCCAGACCAGAGGTGACTGCTCTTTACTGAGAAAGAATGTCCTACCGTAAGGTGTTACTGTACGTTCCGGTAATGTGTGACCGTTCATACTGTATATACATCCATAAATTCTATTACTGTATCTGATAAAACATCACTATCACTTGTAGACTTATGCTTTTGACCAACCATATTTGCTTGGGGTTGCAAATATGCCAAACAATGTATATGTTAACACAGAGATAACAGATACGATGTCTTAGTACAAGGGTAACACACGATGAACTGGGAAGAGGAAAGGGACATTCAGTCTGTTGTTTGCGCCATGTAAACACTGGACGCAGTGTCAAACGTAAGATCATTTGAACGTCTCGTACTACAGAGAGTGCGCTAAACTCAAAAAATCACTCGCAAACATTTTTTACATTATTTTACAGTCAGTTCAAAAAAAAAAAAAAAAGTAAAACGAATGAGGAGCATCTGTACTGCATCTGTAGTACAGTGTTCCCTCATTCTTTGCAGTTAATGTGTTCCAGGAACCACAAGCGATTGAGGAATCTACAATCAGGATCACGGTCTATTTATCTTATTATGTACGGTAATTTCAACGTTTATGAACCCTCCCCATACTGATATTAAACCACCTTCTATCTGTATTACCTTTTCCCACACTCTTATCAACTATTTAAAGCACTTTTGTGTCTCATGATAGTCCAAGACTGATGGAACAGACGGAGTCATGGTATTACGTGACTGCCTACTAAAATTCTGCGATCAGGTGGAGTTCCAATGGTTGATGCACGAATGCACGAGGGCGCACTGTACCTTTTTTCTGGCATGAAACCATACTGCTGCTCACAAATGCTCACTTCTGCCCTTAGTCTAACTCCCACTACTCTTTCCCATAACTTCATTGTATGGCTCATCAGCTTTATTCCTCTGTAGTTGCCACAACTCTGCATGTCTCTCTTGTTCTTAAAAATGGGCACCAGCACACTTCTCCTCCATTCCTCAGGCATCTTCTCACTATCTAAGATCCTGTTGAATAACCCAGTCAGAAACTCTACTGCCACCTCTCCTATACACTTCCATACCTCCACAGGCATGTCATCAGGACCGAGTGCCTTTCCACTCTTCATCCTCTTCAATGCCCTCCTCACTTCATCCTGACTAAACTTTGCTACTTCACAACACCCACCTCTTCTAGTCTTTCCTCTCTCTCCTTTTCCTCATTCATCAACTCTTCAAAGTACCCTTTCCATCACACTACTGGCACCTGTCAATACACTTCCATCCCTATTCTTAATCACCCTAACCTGCTACACTCTCGCCTACCACTACTTTGCAGTCACTGATCTCCTTCAAATTACACCATGTACACAAGATGTAGTCTACCTGTGTATTCCTACCTCCACACTTATAGGTCACCCTATGCCTCTTCTGGAAGAAAATATTCACTGCAGCCATTTCTATCCTTTTTTCAAAGTCAACCACCATCTGTCCTTCTGCATTCCTCTCCTGGGTACCAAACCTGCCAATCACCTCCTCATCACCTCTGTTTCCTGCACCAACATGTCCACTGAAATCTGCACCAATGACAACTCTCTCGTTTCTAGATATGCTCTGCATCACTTAATCAAAGTCCAACCAGAATTTTTCCTTCTCCTCCAGCTCACATCCTACCTGTGGAGCATACCCACTAACAATATTGAACATCACACCTTCAATTTCTAGCTTCAGACTCATCACTCCATCTGGCACTCTTTTTACCTCCAGGACAACAAACTCTTCCTTCAAGATAACTCTTACTCCATTTCTCTTCCTTTCTACACCATGATATAACAACTTGAATCCTGCTCCTAAACTTCTAGCCTTGCTACCTTTCCACCTAGTCTCCTGGACACACAGTATGTCAACCTTCCTCCTCTGCATCATGTCAACCAACTCTACACCTTTTCCTGTCATAGTTCCAACATCTAACGTCCCTACTCTCAGTCCTATACTCTTGGCAATCTTCTTCTCTCTCTTCCTGTGAACACACTTTCCTCCTCACCTTATTCGACCAACAGTAGTCCAATTTCCACCGGCACGCTGTAGGTGAACAGCACCGATTATGGTTGTCTTAACCCGGGCCTCAAATGATCCGGAATGGAAGTCCTAGATTTGATTTGCATGTTTGATTTGGCAAAAGTTTTACGTCAGATGCTCTACCTGCAACATCCCTCTGTATTTATCCGGGCTTAGGACCGGCACAATAAGACACTGGATTGTGCCCTCTTGCGGCTACATTAATTCATGGACAAACTACCTGACATTAATTACATATTAAGCAAAGTGTTTCATGCATAATTCAACTTGCAACCAACATTAGGATTGTATAATTTTTGGTTTAGCACAGCTAATCAAATGGAAAGCCTATTTTGAAGACATTAAATATGTAATTATGAGACAAAAAGCTATAATAAACACACATAAACAATGTGAAAACCCAGAGAAACAATCTTAATATTTCATACAAACCTGAGAAAGGACAGAGCAGCTTTCCATTTTTAATGACCGAGGAGGAGTTCACTATCAAACATTGAGTGGGTGAAAACAAATTTTTTATCTTATAACTATTTATGATGTTATCTTCAAATCAGTTTGGAATATTATGTGTATTTTATGAAAATAGAAAAGCTGGAATTCTGGGTTTTTTTGTTTGTGTGTGTGTGTGTGTGTGTGTGTGTGTGTGTGTGTGTGTGTGTGTGTGTGTGTGTGTGTGTGTGTGTGTGTGTGTGTGTGTGTGTGTGTGTGTGCGTGCGTGCGTGTGTGTATCTTATTCATTGCAAATGTGACAACACATTGTCGATACATGACAGTAATGTCACATCCCATGACTAGTAGGAAAAGTCTCAAGCAAAGGCCCGTTTACTCTCCAATTATAGTATGTACAAAATCCTTGAAATCCCATAGCAGTGAAACATCAAAAATTAAACAAACATGTATATTTAAAACTGCAAATGTATTTTTTGACTGAAAATAGCAAATACAACATTGTTACATTTTAAATTAAACTAGTGATTTCACAGGCAGCACAGTGGATAGTGCTGTTGCTTCACAGCAAGACGGTCATGGGTTCAATTCGAACCAGTTTGTATGTTGTATTTTATTTATATGTTCTCCCTGCATCTGCGTGAGTTCTCTCTGGGTTATCTGGCTTCCTCCCGCCTCCAAAAACATCCAGTGTAACTTGCACTCAGCTGTGGTATGCTCCAGTGTAACCCACAACCATCCTTAAAATCATTACACAATCATCTTGTCTTCAAGAAAATGAATACATAAAAAAACAGAAAATTCATAAGTGAAAGTGGTTTATTGTATATAGAACTGTGTCGGAGGGGTGTAGAGGCTAAGCCAAGCTTTAAGCCACTGAGGTATGTACAGTACGTGAATGACGCGCAGATGCACTTCCTTGTAAACAGAACACCGGCATGGCGCTTTATGTTTAATTACTCTGTTTTAATTCTGTTGAATTTCTTAGTCAACTCGACCAATAATTAACATCAAAAAGCAGATGAAGGACCAGCAGGGAAGCCAAAGAAGCCACATCAGAACAAACTGTTCACGTAGTCTTATACTTACGCTGAATTATTTTGACATGACATTAAATGTTAATCTATGGAGTGTTATTGTTATATTTTCCCAACCGTATGTAGTAGTTTAACTCCTCTTGTCATGTTCACATGATCAGACCTTATCCATGGTCCAGAAGCCATATCGTGGCTGGCAGAGAAAATTAAATATGAATGTTCAACTGTTCAAAATTTAGACTCATAGGGACTACCATTAATCTAAACAAGAATTCAAGGCCTCTTGAATGCTTTTTTTTTTTTTTTATAAAAAAATCAACACTAACATACTCACCATGGATGCACTTCAAACACTTACAAAGAGCGTGGCCCAGCTAAGCAGACAACTGGCTTAAAGGGACCAGCTCCACTCATCTGCCAGTTCCTTTTCTCAATACCAGACTGCCCTAGAACATGTTCCTGAACCATAGATAGTACTAGAACCTGTTTCTGAACCATCAAAAGCACCAGAACCTGTTTGAGAACATCTTCGTTGTCCCTGAACCAGAGACAGAACCTGAACCTGTACTCCAATCTGTTCCATAGTCTTTACCTGACCCTGAACCCAAATCTGTACCAGAGTCTGAACCTGAACCAGCACACGTTACACAGTCTGAAACCATTCCCAGTTCCGAATATGTTCCAGATCCTGAACCCAATCCCGAACCTGAACCCTTAAAAACCCCAGAAGCTGAACCCAATCCTGAACTTCAATCTGTCACAGAATCTAGTCCTGTCCTGGAACCTGATTCTGAACATCCTCCAGAACTGTATTTCAGGCATTGTCCCTTCAGGGATGGTACTGTTAAGGTCCCAGTTCCTGTTTTCGCTCCTGTCCTCCTGTATCCTGAATTCATCCATCCATCCATTTTCTTTACACCCCTTCATCCGCTGTCGCGGGTCTCGGGAGCTGGAGCGTATCCCAGCTGGCTTGAGGGGTGAGGCGCTGGAAACTCCGGGTGTGATGCCAGGAGCATCGGAGGAAGTCCACCGAAGGAGATTAATTGCTACAAAGAACTGGCAGTATGGGGAAACACTGCACTGAAAATGACTGGCAGCCAATGAGTTAATGTCTAAATCAAACAGACTGACAGACTGCAGTGTTTACTTGTTAGGAATATAATTGAAGTTGGGAGACTGCCATTTCTTTGACTGCTAGTTATATGCATAAAATTCTCTCTGCTCTCATTACGCACTGAGTGAATGACAGAAAGGGAAACACAAGAACCCCGGTATTAACCGGTTTACAATTATTTTCAGTTTTGATTCTGTTCAGGAACATTAAAAAATATAAAATTTTCTGTTTTGATTTTGTTCCTGACAAAATACCAAAAGTTTTTGGTTTTCGAACCAGTTCAAAGCCCTGGTTAAAAGTTAAAAGTTTGTTTATTAAAATGTATGGCATATGAGCCTCTAAGATCTGAGCATTGTTATATGCTATCAATTCTAAATCCCAGAGATTACGTGCTTCATGAAAATACTACTACTACTACTACTACTACTACTAATAATAATAATAATAATAACAATAATAATAATATAATGATGATAAAGACATTCATTATGCTTTTTATCTTTTCAGAGAGTGTTTTTTTTTTATTAATGAGAGCCACAGTGTGTTAAAGAGTAGTGTCTAAATCAATACCTTAAAAAAGCCTTATATGTTGGGCGGCAGTGGCTCTGCGGTAGACCACTCGTCTTGAAGACAGGATCACCCAGCCATCGGGGGTTCGAATCCCGCTCCCGCCAGAACATCGTAGTGTGAGCTGATGGTGGAAGGTGTCGGCTCACCTCCCAGCCACTGCTGAGGCACCCTTAAGCAAGGCGCCATCCCCCCTACAAGATGCTCATTGGGGCGCAACCCTCGTCCGTGACCCGTCACTCAGCCTCCCTTGTACCTCTGTATGTCCTCTCTCTGTATACTAATTGCATGCCTTCAGGCCCCTAGTGTGTGTTGTGTTCAGGGGCCTGTAACCGGTAACCCCTGTGTGTAATTAACACATATATGTACATGTGTGGGTGAAGTGAAAAAGAATTTCCCCAGGAGGGACGAATAAAGGACTGATTATTATTATTATTATTAATGTCAGACACAAAGCCTTTTCCCTAGAGAACCTAAAGAGCAACAGAGGAGCACTGAGTGGGTGCTGTAATCATCCAGAGCTATTGAGCCAAACCTGACAGTCAATACAAGGAGAATGCCTTTTATTGTGTTTCAATGGTTCCCGAAAGAATAAGAAAGAAAACACACTAACAGTCCACTTTCAGAGAAGCTTCGTGTTCCAGGTCCAAACAAATTATCACAATTCTTACAAACCAGTAATCCTCATTGATTAAACATGCAGCCAAAAAGTTGATAGGGAAAAGTGGTTATATTTTAAGAAAAAAAAATTCTGAAGGGAAAAAATGAGATGCTGCAGATGAGAAGTTCTTTATCCATGGATAGTCAATTAACTTTCTACTGTAATTACTGTTTACAGTAAGCGGAAACATTTACTAGCCATAGCTTCTGTACCAATCACTAATTGAATCTAAATATAATTAGAAAGTAGATCTTATTCATTCACATCACAGACATTGATAAGATTATTGTGGAGGATGTGTAGGGCCAGATGATTTACCTGTTTTAATTCTGAGATTCTCAACTCTGTCCTTGTTAAATGATAATTTCACCATTTAACTGAAGAAAGAACAACCAGCCATTAACATCGTCCTCATGCTCCATCAAGTCACATGTCTTGCGTTCTATTGTTCATCCTTCGCTGGCAGAGATACTCTTAACACAGTACACACAGTAATTTTGTGTAGATTAAATTGTCTCTATTAATGACATGCACCGTGACAGCGGATGGTACGTTTATGAATCAACATAGTTATGTACTAAATGAAACTATAGCACAAATACAGATGAATCAAAAACCTCTGCTTATATCAAAACATACCGATAAATAATCTCATGAGTTTCCTAATTATGGATGATGATGTTCAGAACATTTTAGATTACACAATAGGCCTCTAGTAATCTGTTGTCATCTGCAGTGAAGATGATTAATTTCCCATAAAGCAGAGATTGAACCTTTGGCTGAAGCAACAGCTAAGCTTTTAATATCAGAATAAAACAACCCAAGGTGCACCAGCCCCTGTTCTGATATCCCAAGTGTTGTGTTCATTCTTAATATCAGTCATGCATCTCCGTACACAGAGTGAACTCCCTGAGCCAATTTGTCATTAAGTTTGGTTATATGCTTAATATAATTTTCTTACACTGATTAATAATACATAATGTCATTGATACGTATGTTATAGCATTTATTTTTATGTCTATCCTGACTTTACGTTAATAGAATAGGATATGTAAAAAAAAAAAGTCCAATAAAAAGTACACTGTTGTTGGATGTTTTCTTTCTTTCATGCTTAATTTGAAATATTACAGATCTTTATTGTGAAGTTGGGCAAACGGTTAGGCTTTTCAAAAACAGTCCAGAGTTGACTTTAAGGATTTTTATTTTCTTCTTTCCCAGAACCGGTGCAGCATGTACTGTACAAGTGATGAAAAAAAATATATTTCCAGCGAAAATACAGTTGGCCAAGAACAACACAGAAAACGAAAAAAGAGAATCAAGGCTAAACTCAGGCAAAAAAAAACAAAACAAAAACTGCACGAAAGGCTATGCCCTCATATGGGCCCTGGCAGCTATCAAACACGGGTGCACTAGGGCTGTCGCCCGCTCGACCATACTGGAATAACTCAAGTGCCTGGCATCCAGCTCCCTTTCATAGGTAAGAGGAGCCTACCAACTACTGATCCAATTACCAACAGCTCATCTACAAGCTCACATTTAAACCACATATAATGAAAAGACCCACAATAAATAGGTTACTCTCATAAACACTAATTTGGGCATGACTTCATATCAATATGACATGTACATTGCATAGAAATCAGTTTAGCATTGTTACATGTCAAAACCCCCTCCTCCTCTACAGTACTCGGCACATTCCGGCGGGAACCCCTCTATATAAGCTAGATGGTAGAGGCCTGCTCTGTTTACCCGCCCACCAGAAGTGCCAGTACTGCAGAGGAGACACAGGTGACAAACAAACAAATAAACTGAATGTTTTACCCTACTTTCAAGTCTAAGCATCATTTTGTGAAGTTGCAACTTTGAACCAAAGAACTTGAATGCATTCAAACATTAGCATGATACTGAGTGGACATGTTATACTGGGCCCAATTCTATAGTGTGTGTGTGCGCGAACATTGTCCTTAACTACTCATATATGGGGCACGGTCTGCCCCGTGACATTTATAAAAAAATTTGAATAGAAAAACTCAAAGATTGTGAAAGGAATTAATGCAATCAACTAAGAGGTTAAAACTTAACCAAGTGAGTCTTGTTTTTGTACAAATGAAGAAAAACAATGTATGTAAACTCAAGAGCACGTAGAGAGCCTATCTCAAACAACCCTACGGTTCATAATACCTAAACAGTCAGAAAAAATTTTTGTCACCTTGAAAGAGACCCAGATCTTGGGTGGCAGTGGCTCAATGATATAGCGGATTGTCCAGTGTTCCAAGATTGGCGGTTCGATTCCCGCTCCCGCCAAAAAAAACACCCTTAGTGTGAGCTGACAGTGGGAGGTGTCAGGTCACCTCTGGAGCACTGCTGAGGCGCCCTAGAGCAATGTGCCGTCCTCCTCACAAGCTGCTCATTTGGGCGCTCCACAAAGGGGCTGCCCGCCACTCTACCTCCCATTGTACGCTTACAGGACCCCTTGTGTGTGGTTGTGTGTATTACAGGGGCCTGTACACACTACTATGCATGCGTGTGATTGACTAACAAAAAAAACAAAAAACTAAAGTGTGCGTTCTTAATTTCCCTTTGGGGATTATAACAGTGTATAAAATTAAAAGAAAAAAATGCAGTTTAGCATTGTGAGTTGTTCATAAGTGTTTTTATGATTAATATTACTATTATTATTATGGCTCTGCGGTGCACAGGCGTCGTGCCCGGAGTGTCCGTCTCACGCCCTATGCCGCCGAGATAGGCTCCGGCTTCCCGTGACCCGCTGCAGTGGATATAGCAGTAATCTGAAGATGACTGACTATTATTATTATTATTATTATTATTGTGATTGGCCTCGTGTTACTTGGCATTTGTGATCAATATAAGTAAACCAGGTTGGCATGTCAGACATTACTCGAGAAAAAAAAAAAAGCTACACCAAAAGCTGTCACTTATAACTTCCTTCACCTAACATTGGTAGGGTTAATATCAAAATAACTAAGATGTGCATCCGTCAGTACCACAATCCTCATATTGTGTGTTGGTTCACTGTCTGTCAAAACCTAACAGGAAATCTGAATGGAACAATGTTATTATTGATCTTATCAGACGTTTCTGTTCTAAAGTTACAGCCTGTCTTGGATGTTTGTAACATGTTCTTTGGGGGTCATCATAGTCGCTTATAATACAGTCATAATGAATAATGGCTGCGTAACAAAAACATAATGCTCTCTGGTGAACTGTGTTAAGATTATGAAGTGGTATAGAGGTGACTTATAAGGATTTCTTAGTTCAGAATGCAGTAATAACCGAGAGGCTGACAGATAATCCTGAACATTTTGACAACATGTACTCATTCATATACACTAATTAGCTGCAAGGTCTCACATTATCCTTTAACGATTCTAGAATTATGAGCAGTATTTTTTATGTATTAAGTGAATCACTTACTGATTTTTGATTTAATATGCATATGTCATCATAAATGTAGCCGCAAGAGGACACAAGCCAGTGTCTCATTGTGCCGGTCCCAAGCCCGGATAAATACAGAGGGTTGCGTCAGGAAGGGCATCCGGCGTAAAACTTTTGCCAAATCAAACATGCGAATCAAACCTATGACTTCCATACCGGATCGGTCGAGGCCCGGGTTAACAACGACCGCCATCGGCGCTGTTGACCTACAGGGAAATTGGATTACTGTTGGTCGAAGGAGAGGAGGAAAGTGCGTTCGCTCGAAGAAAGAGAAGAGGAACACCAAGAGTATAGGACTAAGAGTAGGGACGTTGAATGTTGGAACTATGACAGGAAAAGGTAGAGAGTTGGTTGACATGATGCAGAGAAGGAAGGTAGACATACTATGTGTACAGGAGACCAGGTGGAAAGGTAGCAAGGCTAGAAGTTTAGGAGCAGGGTTCAAGTTGTTCTATCATGGTGTAGATGGGAAGAGAAATGGAGTAGGAGTTATCTTGAAGGAGGAGTTTGTTAAGAATGTCCTGGAGGTAAAAAGAGTGTCGGATAGAGTGATGAGTCTTAAGCTAGAAATAGAAGGTGTGATGTTCAATGTTGTTAGCGGGTATGCTCCACAGGTAGGATGTGAGCTGGAGGAGAAGGAGAAATTCTGGTCGGACTTTGATGAAGTGATGCAGAACATGCCTAGAAGTGAGAGAGTTGTCATTGGAGCAGACTTCAATGGACATGTTGGTGCAGGAAACAGAGGTGATGAGGAGGTGATGGGCAGGTTTGGTATCCAGGAGAGGAACGCAGAAGGACAGATGGTAGTTGACTTTGCAAAAAGGATGGAAATGGCTGTAGTGAATACTTTCTTCCAGAAGAGGCAGGAACATAGAGTGACCTATAAGAGTGGTGGTAGGAGCACACAGGTAGACTACATCTTGTGTAGACGGTGTAACCTGAAAGAGATCAGCGACTGCAAAGTAGTGGTAGGTGAGAGTGTAGCCAAACAGCATAGGATGGTGCTGTGTAGGATGACTCTGGTGGTGAGGAAGATCAAGAGGGCAAAGGCAGAGCAGAAGACGAAATGGTGGAAGCTGAAAAAGGAAGAGTGTTGCATGACTTTTAGGAAGGAGTTAAGACAGGCTCTGGTTGGTCAGGAGGTGCTTCCAGATGACTGGACAACTACAGCTAATGTGATCAGGGAGACAGGTAGGAGAGTACTTGGTGTGTCATCTGGAAGGAAAGTAGATAAGGAGACTTGGTGGTGGAATGAGGAGGTACAGGAGTGTATACAGAGAAAGAGGTTAGCCAAGAGGAAGTGGGACACTGAGAGGACTGAGCAGAGTAGACAGGAGTACAGGGAGATGCAGCGTAAGGTGAAGGTAGAGGTAGCAAAGGCCAAACAAGAAGCTTATGATGACTTGTATGCTAGGTTGGACAGTAAGGAGGGAGAGACTGATCTATACCGGTTGGCAAGACAGAGAGACAGAGATGGGAAGGACGTACTGCAGGTTAGGGTGATTAAGGATAGGGATGGAAGTCTATTGACAGGTGCCAGTAGTGTGATGGGAAGATGGAAAGAGTACTTTGAAGAGTTGATGAACGTGGAAAATGAGAGAGAACAAAGACTAGAAGAGGTGACTGTTGTGGACCAGGATGTAGCAAAGATTAGTCAGGATGAAGTGAGGAGGGCATTGAAGAGGATGAAGAGTGGAAAGGCAGTTGGTCCTGATGATATACCTGTGGAGGTTTGGAAGTGTCTAGGAGAGGTGGCAGTAGAGTTTCTGACTGGGTTGTTCAACAGGATCTTAGATAGTGAGAAGATGCCTGAGGAATGGAGGAGAAGTGTGCTGGTGCCCATTTTTAAGAACAAGGGAGATGTGCAGAGTTGTGGCAACTACAGAGGAATAAAGCTGATGAGCCATACAATGAAGTTATGGGAGAGAGTAGTGGAAGCTAGACTAAGGGCAGAAGTGAACATTTGTGAGCAGCAGTATGGTTTCATGCCAAAAAAGAGTACTACAGATGCAGTATTTGCTTTGAGGATGTTGATAGAGAAGTACAGAGAAGGCCAGAGGGAGCTGCATTGTGTTTTTGTAGATCTGGAGAAAGCTTATGACAGGGTGCCCAGAGAGGAACTGTGGTATTGTATGAGGAAGTCTGGAGTGGCAGAGAAGTATGTTAGAGCAGTGCAGGACATGTATGAGGACTGTAAGACAGTGGTGAGGTGTGCTGTAGGTGTGACAGAGGAGTTCAAGGTGGAGGTGGGACTGCATCAGGGATCAGCTCTGAGCCCCTTCTTGTTCGCTATGGTGATGGACAGGCTGACAGACGAGGTTAGGCAGGAATCTCCATGGACCATGATGTTTGCAGATGACATTGTGATCTGTAGTGAGAGCAGGGAACAGGTGGAGGAGAAGCTAGAGAGGTGGAGGTTTGTCCTGGAAAGGAGAGGAATGAAGGTTAGCCGCAGTAAGACAGAGTACATGTGTGTGAATGAGAGGGACCCAAGTGGAAGAGTGAGGTTACAGGGAGAAGAGCTCAAGAAGGTGGAGGATTTTAAGTACCTAGGGTCAACAGTCCAGAGCAATGGAGAGTGTGGGAAAGAGGTGAAGAAGCGTGTACAGGCAGGATGGAACGGGTGGAGGAAAGTGTCAGGTGTGATGTGTGATAGAAGAGTTTCAGCTAAAATGAAGGGAAAGGTGTACAAAACTGTGGTGAGACCAGCGATGTTGTTTGGCCTAGAGACAGTGTCACTGAAGAAAAGACAGGAGACAGAGCTGGAGGTAGCAGAGATGAAGATGCTGAGGTTCTCTCTGGGAGTGACCAGGAAGGATAGGATCAGGAATGAGTACATCAGAGGGACAGCACATGTTAGAGGTTTTGGAGATAAAGTCAGAGAGGCCAGACTGAGATGGTTTGGACATGTCCAGAGGAGAGATAGTGGATATATTGGTAGAAGGATGCTGAGTTTTGAACTGCCAGGCAGGAGGCCTAGAGGAAGACCAAAGAGGAGGTTTATGGATGTAATGAGGGAAGACATGAAGGTAGTTGGTGTGAGAGAAGAGGATTCAAAGGACAGGGCTAGATGGAGGAAATTGATTCGCTGTGGCGACCCCTGAAGGGAAAAGCCGAAAGGAAAAGAAGAAGATGCATATGTCATCATAACTGATTTTTGATGTATGAGAATTTTGAGTGTATATGTCAAGAAAAATGTGTCTGTCTTTTCCACTTTAACTTTTAAAACCTAGGTTCGCAATCAAATTTACAAAATCTTTCTATATAATCATTTTTGTCAAGATGTATTTTATGTATTGGATGAAGGCGAAAAGATGGAAAGTTTTATACAGATATAAAAAAGAGTGACCGTCTACACTATTTGTGAGTTATATGATCTAAATTAAAAACATGTGGTACGAATTCAGCTCTGTACATTTATTTCCATTTTTATGAGTAAAATGCTGAACTCTGTGGTTGAAGAAAGGCACAGACATAGCTCTTGAAATATCCTCACTCATCCATTTCCTCTAAATGTATAGACATCCTTTGACTTCACAAACTTTCCTCTGTTAATGTTGTTGGAATTCTACTATCATCCTCTCATCTTGAAAACATTTACACCCTCCCTCATCTCAGTTTCTTCTAGCTCTGGGCTTAAGTGTGAGCATTGTGGTGATTCAAAGGCATACATAAAACTACCATGCGCAGGCAGGCCGAGAGCAACGCAGGAAGACAGAAGTAGAGGACTGCTCCAGCAAGTAAAATATTGAGTGTCTGCGTGTGTGTGTGTGTGTGTGTGTGTGTGTGTGTGTGTGTGTGTGTGTGTGTGTGTGTGTGTGTGTGTTGAATATGTGGTTCCCATACATTACTACTAATCCCTTAAGTACCGCAACAGCCTGATGTCCATTTCATTTCAACATGTCAAACAGCTCAACCAAAGAAGACTTATCATTTTCACTCTCTGAATTTTGACAGAAAATCAATTCCCGGAATGCAATCCACAAGACCATGACTTTATGAAACCATAGCTCTGCCACATCCAATTCAGTGGTTGCCTCCACACCTAACTTCCCATGGGAAACTGCATATCTCCATACTGTATGAGGGACACCGTTCAAAGTGTGTGGGCATTCATTTCATGGCATTTCACTGTGTTTTATGCCACAATCAGTACAAATGCCACTGTGGTCATAATGTAATCTATTATTCAGAGTGTTTGTTTTCTTCCATATGTTTGCATGAATTCTATCTATCAGAGTAGCATCACTCACCACACACTCACAGCAGAGTGAGTAAATGAGCAGGCTGACATACAGAGAAGCTATCTTTGGTGACAGGCCATGTGTGAGTGACACGATAAGGGTTTTCTCTGGTGGCACTCTAAATACAGGTTAGTCACATTATAGTCTGAGAGGAGGATGATAGCAGAAGAGACTGAAAAGGAAATCAGGGGACAGCAGGTCTGGAGAAAAAGAGGTGTGTGTGTGTTTGTGTGTGTGTGTGTGTGGGGGGGGTGTTTGGGGGTACGTGAAGGATGGTAGAAGAGCAGCAGTAAACACTGCAGATAGCTCTCATTTTGCTGAGAGAAACACTTAAATTCCAATAGCCATTAATAAAATACTAAATTGTGTCGCTTGATTATGATCGTATATTTGAGGTATGAATATATCTATCTATATATACAGTACTGTGTGTATGTGTGTGTGTGTGTGTGTGTGTGTCAATGAAGCCCAGTTCAAAAATCAAACTCATGGCAGCGTGTCCAGTGGTGGTAGTTGCAGATTTCTAGCGTAGTTTAATACTAACTAAAGACCAACCTTAAGAAAATATGTTTATAATCCAAATATATTTAGATTCAAACTAAATTGCACACTTCCATAGATTCTTACCCCCTAAATAGGCCTGGTTTAATTCATAAATATCAGTTGATTATTCCCTTAAAAATTAAACACAATATTTGCTATTATATTTAATATCTTGTCCTATCACCAAGTTTCATTGAATCTTTTACATAATCTCACAGTCAAACACACAACCAGACACAGGTGAAAACATTGTAATGGTTTATTAATAGTGAATTACACTGAATTGAAATTTGAATGTTTTATATGATAAGTGAAAAAGGAGGCCAACAGCCCAATCAGTCACCATCACTGGGAGAGTGTAAAGACAACTTGGCGTGTCATTTCAGTCCTGAATGATAAAATATGTGGTGAAACTGATGAAAACTGAGAAGTACAGTATAATGGTGTGTGTGTGTGTGTGTGTGTGTGTGTGTGTGTGTGTGTGTGTGTGTGTGTGTGTGTGTGTGTGTGTGTGCGCGCGCGCGTTCGTGTTGGAAAAGTGCCTGCAGTCCGAGTCAGAGTTATATGTTAATGTTACAGTATGCAGAAAGGACACACACATGCATTCATTAACACTACATGGCCCTTTGCATAGCAGTGTTTAGCATTCTTTAAAGAGTTTCCCTCCAAAGCAGCGCCCTTAATGTCACTTCCAGTCAACTGCTGATTGAGCTGAGAGCTGGTGGTGTGTCAGTGTCTGTGGCAGTGGGGACAATGTTTGTGCCTGTGTAGTTTGTGTTTTCTGACACCAAAGAAAACAAAAACTACATGTCACTCAAGAAAATGAGTGATGCGCAGAGAGAAGATACAGCAGAACATAACCAAGGAATTATGGACCACTCTCCTATGTGTTTTGGGATAAATTCTCAGCTTGCTCTCTGGAAAGATGAAATGCCAGAATAAATGCCACAGACAATGTGTGTTTATTCTGGGGATGGCCTTTTAGGCTAGACAGATTCTATTATTCAATTAAAAGCCACAGAACCCACTGGCCTTAAATAAGAACACGAAATGGGAGCATATTTCCAAGCTACCCATCAAACAATGAGAGGAAGTGACATTTTTAGTGTGTAACCTTAATCTGATGAGGTTGTGCAACACAAATGCCCCATTTGTCAGTGATGCTGGCGTAAACAAGCGAAATAAACGTTTTAAAGACAGATGTTATTACTCATTACTATGAGGGACGTGTTTGTGAATGGACTTTTCAAATCATAGCATAATAATTCTTTAAACATCATTGAAAATATGTTAGACTCCAACATGTTTGGCCAGAATGGCAAAAAAGCATTCTGAGCTAATAATAAATGTTAAGCTTGCTTCAATTTATGTACTATGCCTTTTTCCTCTTGCCAAAATAGCTGTCGGTGACCATTTAGATGTACAAAATGCATTGAAAGTGATTTACTTTTAGAAAGTGACCAACACTCAAGCCATTTCCAATATAACAACAATATTCTTCTTGTCCTTCTTTTCCCTTCAGGGTTCTCCACGGCGAATCAGTTGCCTCCACCTATCCCCGTCTTCTGCATCCTCTTATCTCACACAAACTACCTTCATGTCCTCTTTCACTACATCCATAAACCTCCTCTTTTGTTAGGGCTGCCTGGAGACTGTTGTGGACCCAAATTGCAGGAGATAGGCAGATAAAAGTACAGAGTGTATTTACAAAGGTAGCAGGTATTTACAAACAGTAGCAGGTAGCCTGGTGGTGACAGGAGGCTGGTGCTCCAGGAACAGGAGGCGATGAAGCACTGAACTACGACCAATTAGAAAAACTAAGAATTAGTTCAGCTGCTCACTGGAAACAAGAGGTACTCACAAGAATACAGATTCTCTGGATTGCGCTACCGAACAAGGCGGAATTATCTGGCACTGTAGTGAGAGTCAAGACTAGCTTTATAGTGAGGTTGATGATTGTTGAGTGGAACCTGGTGTGCCTCATTGTCCACGCCTCCTCCACTCACAAGCCCTGCAGGTCCTGGAAGGAGAAAAACGGAAAACACAAAAAACTGCCACAGAAACCCAAACCACAACATCATTGGTCTTCCTCTAGGCCTCCTGCCTGGCAGTTCAAAACTCAGCATCCTTCTACCAATTATTCACTATCTCTCCTCAGGACATGTCCAAACCATCTCAGTCTGACCTCTCTGATTTTATTTTCAAAACCTCTAACATGTGCTTTTCCTCAGTGACACTGGGTCCATTTCACAAAGCCGGTTTAGTGGGAAACCAGGGTAAGTTAACCCTGAAATCAGGGAAAACCAGGGCTTTCGGTGTCACAAAGGGGGGTAACTTAACCCAGAGTCAGAGGAGTAAACCTAGCCTGTGTCACAAGGTAAACCTCTAGGTTTGTTACCAAAGTAACAGTCTCTGAAGCTAGCCTTGTCTGGAGGATGGGCCGTTTCACAAAGCAGGTGCAGTGGAAACCCAGAGTAAGTTCACCCTGAAATCAGACAAAACCAGGTTTCTTGGTTTCACAAAGGGGGGTAACTTAACCCAGAGTTAGAGCAGTAACCCTGGCCTGTTTCACGTAGTGAGGTAAAGTGAACCTCTGGGTTTGTTACCGCAGTAACAGACTCTCTGAACATAACCTGGTCGGGAGCAGGTTTTATTCCATAAACCCAGGGTTTCTTTTGACTCCGTCCCCTTTCACCGCCGCTCGCGCGGCTTCATTTCCTGGTTCTGTGAGACGGAGAGTCTGAAGTAAGGTTTTATAAATAAGGTATTTTAAAGAGGTATTTTAGAGGTGAACATGTCATGTCTGTTTGACGTGGAGCCCCTTGATGGAGTTTCCGCATTCATTCACAGAGATTTTAATTTGTTTTGTATCGTGTTCAGATGTCCTGTCATATCCTGTCGGACAGTTCTCTTTATGATCGGTCAGTACCGATCAGTACCGATCAGTATGATCGGTACTGATCCATCCTCACATCTGCAGCAGTGCTGTGTGTAGGTAGTGGTCCGGTCAGTTCTTAATTTTTTATATGCAAACGGTAATTTTTCTGTACAATGTGAGAGATGCTCAGTGCAGCTCGCCTTGAAACTTGTTCCCCAGTTTTACTATTTTCCTGGAGATAAACCCGTCAGAATCATCAAGGAGGAGTTCCAACGGATTGCAGGTGAATAATGTAGAAATCTGATAAATGAATTTCAAATTATATTCTGTTAATGACATTGTGCTACAACCTCAGAATTGATTAAGATTTCCCAATGTAATTGGCTGTACAGATGGTACCCACATTCCCATTTAGGTACATGTAGAATGAACATTGTTTCAACATGTTTAAGACTGCATCATAGACAAACAAACATCTGTCCAGATCATGTGATGCTGCAGACTACATTTCTGACGTGGAGGTCTGGGTCTGTTCCTGACTCTTGGATATACTGTATGTTCTTACCTGAGCAGCAGACTGTAATGTGGTCAGTAATCAATAGATTTGCACAATAATTTACTTGTCTTCATTGTGTAATCCACTCTAATGAATACACTATACATTACAGGAGAGAGCCTACGACACCTTATGATGATTCCTGCTATCCAGGACGGCAGAGCAGTGATTCCATCTGCCAGAATCATTTCAGAGTCACCATCACCACCATCACAGCGGGCAATAAAAACATACAATACACACTTCCTGTGGTAATCTTTATTTCTGACAAATACAAAGTTAGTTTTTGTATCGTTACAATACTTAACATTCTAATAGTTAACATGATTCACCTGTGACCATTACCCACCTCTAACTTGTGCTCCAGTATTTCTCTGTCCAGATCTGTCCTCCTAATCTGGAGGTCCCAGTAAACCATTTCCATTTTCAGTATTTCTTTAGAAAGTGAATTCTATAAACCTCTTTAGCAGGTAGTTGGGAATACAGTACATGAGGAGGACAATAAAACAGTTAAATATGCATTCCACAGAATGAACCGCTGGTGGTCACTGAGTGTCTACTTCACTGTGATAGTCTGTGCAGTTGGGACCCTTCTGCTACTGTCCATCCATGCTCTGTTAAAAAGGGATGAGAATCTGTTAATAGTTCAGTAGCGGATAAATCTCATTCCACCAGAATGTGAAGCAATGGGAAGGGAACAATCAGTAACATAAAATATTATCCCACCTTTGTTTTCTTCAATTTCTTGTTAATTTCTTTCTTTTTTTTAATCAATATTAACTCCTGTGTGTATCATGTGACTAAAACAGACAGAAAATAAAACCTGGAATACCTTAAAGCGGTTATAAGCAGTACAATGCCACGGCCACTGTTGTATGAACTAAAGCAGTTTTGGCTATGACTGTATCAAACGAGTTACATGCCAGCTCTTGATTTCAGTTTTTACATAATATAGGTGTATGCAATGGTGTGAATATCCTTCTCAACTGTTTTTGTAACGTGCATATGCCGATTTACTGTTTTATCTACACAACAATAAAACGTTTTAATGTATTTCATTATTTAACAGAACCTGATATAGATGAGAGCGCATTTATGTTGCGTGAAAAAAGTGTTATGTTGGGGATAAAACAACTGAACAGTCAAACGTCCACTTAATATTTACTGCACAATGTCAAACATAATGAGGATGAGGAGGATCCATAACGAGATGATGAAGTCTGACCTGTGTGAATGATGTTTTTATTTTCATTCTCAGCTGCTGACGTGTGCTTCTCCCCCAACTGGATCGCAGTTGGGGGAGAAGATCCCTAAATAAAATAAATTAATAAACTATTCTTGAAGCTGTTTACAGTACTTCCATATTTTTACTGTGAAGGCAACGGACTTAGAACTTAGACTTGAGCAGCAATTCACTCCCACGACATCTCACTCTTCTTTGCAGCTGCAACGCTGTTCTCTTTCTTCTGAAAATGTCGTCAAAGTCTTTCTATTCATAAATTAAAATCTGTACTCTGACTTCCGTAAAGTGTTGCGGTGCGCGTCTCGTCCGTCGTCATGGTGAATCGATGAATCGGGGCTCCATTGATGATGGCTTTTTTTCAAGTTGTCGTGTCTGTTAAACTGCGGGTCAATTTACTCCGGGTTAGAAAAACTAACCCTGAACCGCGTTTGTGAAACCGAAATCCCTGGTTTTTCCAAGTTCAGGGTAAAGCAAACCAGAACCACAGGTTTACCTCAGGGTAGGTTAACCCTGCCTTCGTGAAATAGGCCCACTGTGAATAGACCAAACAACAACGCTGGTCTCACCATAGTTTTGTACACCTTTACTTTCATTTTAGCTGAAACTCTTCTATCACACATCTCACCTGACACTTTTCTCCACCCGTTCCATCCTGCCTGTACACGCTTCTTCACCTCTTTTCCACACTCTCCATTGCTCTGGACTGTTGACCCTAAGTATTTAGTTGACCCTAAGTATTTAAAAGAATAGAACAAAAATATTGGTGTTGTCAAATAAAAAATCTTTTTCAATGCAGTTTTCTCAGGAATTGCACAGTTCTTGGGTCATTAAAGAATTCAATCACAATGATCCAATTTCTTGTGTTTAGTATCTTGTGTTTAGTATGTGGACCTGTATTTCACTTTTAGAAATATATTAAAAAGAGTTAGAATATTGGAGGGCTTGCATATGCATTCACATGTGAAGAATATTTCACAATTAAATATTGTTGTCCAGTGTCCCTTAAATTTACATTTCCGTATTTTCTTCACCATGAACTTTATGGAAATATTGTTGTGCATCCTGTTGTTGTCAATATTTCCAATAAAGAAAAACACTAGACCTGGATCAGAATGTCCGAAAATTCCCAATGTTTAACAGTCTTTGGCTTTTGTCTTTGCAATGGATATCTCCAGGTGAGAGTGGGATTAAATGAAAACATAAGAATTATGTCTAAACATGGTCTTATAGTTGCTGTCCATGATCTTGTTCTCACTGTATGCTTGAGTTATGTATATGTGCTTGTCAGTGTTTTACCTGCATAAAATGGTCAAGAGTGTGAATCTGTAGTCCCATTAGCAAAAGTGGTCAAGTGTGAATTCATTACCAGTGATGTCACCTCTCATTATCGTACAATACTTTCACAACCCAGCCCCACTCTTTGTAACCTTCCTGCCCTTTGTCAACGCTTTTCTTACCCTTTTTTCAGATTTGCTTTCCCTCTATTGTTGCTTTTACTCCCTCATTATACAGTATAAGATTTCTGCACCACATAAGTAACAAAATGCTTTTCCTTTCTCCTCATCTGTCTTTTTTTTATCTTTATTTTTCACCCTCACATCACCATTTGTCACATTATTATTCACTTCTCATTGCAGATACTCTCAGCTCTCTTGCATTTAATATAAGGACCTCCTGAAAATGTGTTTTGATGCTTTGCAACTGTCCAAACATGGAAAGTAGCATCAAATAAAAGTTTTACTTCATGTAACCCTGCTCTTCTGAACATAATAGGAGTGATTTGCAACCAGTTAAGAGATGCATTGATTGTACAAGAAATGCGGTAAAACTAGAATCCCTGAATAAGATAGTATAGTTCCATGTCAAGGTAACATTTGTCACAATAGAATTTACTTTAAACAATAGGAAAATGGAAATATTATTCTGTACAACAGTGTGTGATTGAGCCTTTTTCTTCCAAAAAATGTTATCAGTAATAATTTCACCTGCCTGACAAAATGACCCTCCACAAATCCAGAACATCCACAACAATAGAGAAAGAAAAGAAAAGATCTCTGGTGAGTTATTGTTGAGTAACACTATGTTTATTAGGATAACTGGCTGATGATATATACTTATTGTTATATTACAGAGTGATTTTATATATCAAGTGCCAATACAAAATGTTTAGCAGAGAATGGGATGCTCGTTTGAATTTTGAATCTCTGTTTTGAACCTTGGAACTCATATTACTGCCTCTTGTCTGGTCTGATCCAATCAAAATTATCTTTATAGAATTCAAGGCAACAATAACTGCCATGTGTGATATGTCCCATCAGTTACAAGGACTTCAATAAATCTGGAGTGGTACATCCATGTCTCTTAACATTATAATATAAGACATGGATAGGATCCCCATCTACCAGCCTCATGTAATTTTAAACCTTTAATAAGGACCTTAGTTTGAAAGCAGTATTGGACCTGAAAATGGTATGAAAGGGAATAAGGACAACTTAGCAGAAGAAGGGAAGATGTCGAGAATTGTACAAACTGGGAATGACATTCTGTGTTGTTGTTTTTTTCTAGTAATAGTCTAGTAACATTTGTAACATTCAAATCATTCAAAAAGAGTAGTACATTCAAAAGACAATGGTTTAAAATAACATACAAAATGTTTCACTACACCGATCGTCTGTCAAACATCAGTTACTGTTCTTTTTAGATCTAGTGTTGATGTGTATGTTCGTCCTTTCTGATGGCTGATGTAAACTGAGAACATTTATGTAAGAGACGCTGTAAAGGCAGGTCCTCAATAAGTCATGATTGATTTTGTCCCCTGCCACTTGGAGGAAAAGGCAAACACATTTCCCACAGGACCTAGTGAGATAGATTGTGTATCAAGAGTGCCATTGTCACTGAAAAGTAGAATTTCCTTGACAAGGCAAACCTATTTCTCCTCCCGCTCTGCACGTTTTTCATAGTGACAAATACGCTTAGTCTGATAGATGGTATTGTTTCCAGTCACAAATGTCTCTTTCCCTTTGTTTCTCTTTACTCAATACTGAACACACAAGCACAGATAAACAGTAAAAGAGTGTTACCACTGAGTCCACAGTGCAGATAAATCCATAACATGTATGGGAGTCGGCAGGGAACAAATTTCAGCACAACTGGACAGAGCCTGCTAAATCCACTGAGAAACTTCATATTAAAATTGGAAGGGATGTTCTTTGTTTGTAAAATTAGAATTCATGTCAGAAAATAGAAGAATGTAGTATGAGAACAGCATGAAGCACAATAGGCTCATTGCTATGGTTATTCCTGGGAAATTCAGATACCCTGAAAGTAATCTCTTTTTTACAGGTAATTTCAATATTTTATTTAAGAGCACAATAATTTATCTTTAAAAAAAATTAAAAGTGAAATGCACAATGTATATGCAGGGTATTTTGCTTGATTTCTCCAGTCAATGCTCTGCTGCAAACAAGTGACTCAACATTGGTGACAGTCAGTGGGAGAAAGGTGATGTCGCACTTACTACAGGTAAGTGCGACAGGTAAGTGCGACTTCACCTTTCTCCCATTTATAATCATGTCGTTTTGAATTGCGACATCACCTTTCTCACATTTATAATCATGTCCTTTCGAAACTCCAAAAAAGATTGTCTCAGCGGATTGAGCCAGGTGATGGGTCTCATGCTAATGACCCTCATTAGCATACAAAGGTGTAACTCACATCTCAACGACCCCCTTTGACACCTCCACCAACAATCGTTGAAGAATTAGACGGGTTTAATGATGGTCGTTGGAATGTGAAAAGCACTGACCACACCCCACAGGGTTTATAAGCTGGGACATGATCAGCCACTCTCTGAACTGAAGAAGTCTCTTGGATGGAGACGAAACGTCTTCAAGAACGTCCTTAACGTCCAGTGGATCAACTCAGCAGCTTTTGGATAACCATGACCTGTATGACTGAGAACCTACACAGACATTTAAGAGAAGGATTTGCATTGCCTGGATAGTTTTGAGAGGGAATCCCAAATCCAGCTGTCCTCTCAGACTCAATTGTGGATGGACAAGAAAGCAAGTAGCGATTACTGTGGATCCCCAGAGTTCTGAAATTTTGCAAGAGTTAAACTGATCCAGGGACTGAAGTGGAACTGATGACTGGCATTTGAAGCTATTCTATTAGTTTGATAACATACAATTTTTTGCTAATTAACAGTGAATGCAAAGCTGAGGATGATGGGAATGGGTTTTGTAAATGGTAGATTGAAAGTATTTGACAAAAGTATTTCACAAAATTGATTTTTAATATGATGATGGTGCAAGATGAAAGAGATAATATCCATCCATCCAATGAATAATTACTTACCACCTTGTCAACATGACTGGCCACAATAATTTCTGATCAGGCTCACAAACAAGGACAGATAACTTCAACCAAGCCATGGTTTCTACATCTATACTTTTGATGAAAAATGATTTGCTATCATAATGTTAAAGAGGTTGTATGTCCTAGTGCAAGTTTACTGAGCAACGGTTAATAAAAATAAAGGGTAGAGCAAGTAGTTCTACCCTTTATAATATATTTATCTTTATAATAATGTAGTTTTCAGCTACACACATCAAGGAGGATAACAGCCTACACACTCAAAGACAAAGCCTTCTTCAGAAATCTATTTTTACATGAAACAAAGAAACATGTCAATCCCTTCACATAAATATTTTGGAACTTCCTCACTTGCTTCTTGGTTTAGAGAAGCCCATCGATTAAAAGCAATTTCCTGACAGTCCTAAAATGACTTGACATTTTGTATTGTGATAGTTGTAAGAGATATAAATGCATTATGTTTCTATATACATTATAAGTTAACGGAATGGCTTGGCAGATATACAGTATATTTAAGAAAAAAATTCCCTATTTAAGCTCACAAATATGGCATGTATGTAATATCCTGACAATGCTGGGTCCATCATTCAAATCATCCATCAAAACTATGTGAATAACTCTGGTCAGCAAAACTTATTTTTTTTCTGTTAGCATAAAGTACAACCTCTAACGTGTTTATATTATAGAAGAAAATGCATGGACTCCAAGATTTTGCAGAGAAAATGGCACACCTTGTTGATTAACATTTATAAGTCATTTTAATTAAATAATTTAAGTCATGCTGGTGCTTCACTATTTAGATTAATATCATGGTAGTTCACCATCACAAGAAGATTTTTCTTAAGTTACATTGGTCACACAAAATAAAGAATAGTATTCATCAGAGGATGCAAAGACATGGACTTCTGCCTCTCCAGACCACCATATCCATTATCCTGCCAAATGTTCTCCAAACCCCTGCTAAATATTGAATATCATTTTTCTTGTTGAAGAAGTGTCATGGGTGTATGCCTTTTCTATTCTCTATTCTCTATATGACTCCTAACTTAATTGTAGTTCTGTAATTACTGGGAATGTAATTTCTGAGTTGCAGATACAGAATGTGTAGCATAGGTTGCAAAATTCTCTGAGTGTTCATGTAATGCTAAATATTTTCTCTCCAATGAAGTCACGTTGAAAGACCAATTTTTAAGTTAGATAGAATGTGGTTGGTTCGAATAATCTTATCTTATTTGCAGATTAATCAATGAAAATCAATAAGTATGCCAACATTTCTAATTACTCAACCTGTAGTATGTTTAGTATGGTCTGAATCCAGCCATGCAGACAAAACAGGGACATCTATTTCTGGTGCTTTATTTTAAGTACCTAAAGAGGACTGGGTCAACTCGGGGAAGATAAGCCAATTGTGTTATGCTATCAGGCTGATGATAATGCAATCTCAGAGAGTGAGTTCTCCCTCTTGTTTTTTAAAATCCCCCAAGCATCCAATTCAAATGGAGATTTTATCTTTTAAAGCCATTACATTTTGTAACCTTAATATCTGTTTTATCCTTTTGTAAGTGCTAAGCAGGATAGCTAGAGACAATAAACTGCTGCCAGGACACTGGACACTCTCTTCAATAGGGGTAATTACCACTAGAGTCAATTCAGCCCATTACTGGAGAAACAATATGCTAATTTACAAGTATGTGGCAATATGTATGGTCGATTCATTTAAATTTAAAATGTTCAAATCCAGCTTTTTCTTCAGTATGGTTGGGAAGGAGAAACAAGGAGGCCAAGTACAGATTTGGTAAGGAGGTGAAAAGAGCCAAATCTGCATATGGTAAGAGAATGGAAGAACAATTGTCAGCCAACGACTCTGCCTCTGTCTGGAGAGGGCTCAAGGCTATCACTAATTACAAGCCTAGAGCCCCCCACTCTGTCAACAACCTACGTCTGGCCAACATCCTTAATTACTGTCGTTTTGAAAGACAATGGGACAGACCTGACGCCCCCATCACTATCAACGACCAGCCACTTGCCAGCAGCCCCATCCCCTTCCCCACTGTCTCATCTGGTCCTTCACAGCCCCACACCTCAGTGCCACCCCCCACTTCCCACACCTCTCCTTATCAAAGAAAGAGAGGTGATGAGTCTCCGTCTCTCCCTCCACTTTGAAGCATTGCGCTAGCCAGCTGTCTCCAGTGTTCACTCACATCTTCAACACCTCACAAAAAAAAAAAAAATCTTCAACACCTCACTGGAGACCTGCCACGTACCAGCCTGCTTCAAGACTTCAGCCATTGTCCCAGTCCCCAAGAAGACAGGGCTCACAGGACTACAGACCCGTTGCTCTGATATCTGTGGTCATGAAGTCCTTTGAGTGCCTTGTCTTGACCCACCTCAAGGACATTACTGGCAACCTCCTGGACCCTCAACAGTTCACCTACAGAGCCAACAGATCTTTAGACGATACTTTAAATGTGGCGCTACACTTTGTCCTCCAGCACCTGGACTCACCAGGATCCTATGCCAGGATTCTATTTATGGACTTCAGCTCTGCTTTCAATACAATCATCCCAGCTCTGCTCCATGACAAGCTCTCCCAGCTGAACGTGCCCGACTCCATGCGCAGGTTGATTACGGACTTCCTGACAGACAGACAGCAGTTCGTGAGGCTGGGGAAGCATGTCGCCGACACCCGGACGTACAGCACTGGATTCCCTCAAGGCAGTGTTCTTTCCCCTCTACTCTTCTCCCTGTACACCAACTGCTGCACATCTGGTCACCAGTCTGTCAAACTCCTGAAGTTTGCTGACAACACCACCCTCATCGGCCTCATCTCTGATGGGGAAGAGTTGGCCTACAGAAGGGAGTTGGACCGACTGGTATCATGGTGCAGCAGGAAAAACCTGGAGTTCAACGCTCTTAAAACAGTGGAGATGATAGTGGACTTCAGGAAAGACCCTCCTGCTCTCCCCCCGTCATCATCTGAGACACCCCAGTGACCCCTGTAGAGTCATTCCGCTTCCTGGGAACCACCATCTCCCGGGAGCTTAAATGGGAGCAGAACATCAGCTCCCTCACCAAGAAGGCTCTGCACAGGATGTATTTCTTGCAGCAGCTGAAGAAGTTTCACCTCCCTGTGAAGATGCTGGTGAACTTCTACACTGCCACCATTCTATCAGTCCTCACATCCTCCATGTCAGTGTGGTTTCCTGCAGCCATGGCCAGGGACAAGGCCAAGCTGCAGCATGCCATCTGCTCTGCGGAGAAGGTGATCGGCTGCAGCCTTCCACACCTCCAGGAACTGTTCCACACAAGGACCCGCAGACATGCAGCCAGGATTGCTGCTGACCTCTCTCATCCCGGCCACAATCTGTTCCAGACCCTCCCCTCTGGAAAGAGGCTACCGTCCACCTGGACCAGGACCTCACGCCACAAAAATAGCTTCTTCCCCACTGCAGTTAGCCTCATGAACAATGCCCCCCCCTTCCCCCCAGGTAACCATCCGCCCCTCAACACTCTACAAAGACAGTTGACTCTTTGGACTCCTTTTATCCGCCTGTAAACACCAACCATATATATCTCACCGTAATGTAAATTGTAAATAGTTCTTTTTATTCCTTATTATTCCTTATTTCTTCTCTTCCACCTTTTAATGCACCGACACCGTGTCAAGTTCCTCTTGTGGTAAACCTCACTGTACGTGGCACTAAACTTTTTTTTTTTTTCCTGATTCGAAATGTCTTCCACCAAATTATTGTCCTGTGTCTTTTCTAATTTACATGAGAACCCTTGTAGAAGCAACTACGACTTAGAAGCATACTTAGTTTTGTTTTTTTTATGTGTTGACAGCTTTTTCAGCTACTGGCCTTCATATTTGTGAGCTCATCAAGCAAACTGTATGGGATGTACATCTGCTACAGAGAAAACTGACAAAAGTGTTCAAACCCTTACCACTGAGGAGGAGGAAAATGAGGAGAAGGAGAAAAAGAAGCATACTTTTATTATCACCATGGGAAATGATTTTTCCACTTCTATGATTTTTGCATATACATCCTATTTTTTTACAAATAGAATGTATATGCATGTATATACAAGTACAGTCCATAAAACACACATGGAGTCTGTAAGCAGACAAGTAACTAGTGAGAGTTCTTCCATTTCTTACATGGATGGGCAGTTTTCACTCCTGATGAATTTATAAAGAAGTTATGAATTGATTAGAAGGCTGAGAGAAGGTGTAATGTTTCAGGTTAAGATATTTTATTTTGTGACTTGATGGAGGAAATTGCGACTTCTTCCTCCGCGTGTTCATTTGATTTCGGGTAGTGAGAATGTTGGAGGTCCAAATAAAGGCTGGCTAAACCGGTTTCAGTTGGTACATCATGATCTCTAGGTGTTAACACAAAATGTCAAGTCAGCAGTTTCACAAAATTATCTGAGAATACAGCATTAATAATCACGCAGACCCAGTGAGGACATATCTGTTGCAAACAAAACAAATCTAACGATACTGACAGTCATACAAGCATTTCCAAATATGGTCAAACAGTAGATTATTTCCAAAAAGAACCTTCATGACCTCCGACAGCCTGGTGCCATCCTGAGGAGCGCTGAATGATTTGAGACACACACACACACATACAGAGCCTTCAGACTGAACTGCTGTTTAGCGGTGGGAGAGAAGGTCAGATATGGCAGCATTAAGATAGACTACCGAATGGGCAAAGGACTGGTGATATATCTAGATGAAATTTAAAAAGTGCCTCAGGTAATTGCAAGTGGTGTGGTGATTAAGAATGCCTTCACCCCGTCCTTCCCCTGGCTACCCTTGCTAGAAAGGTGATCATATCCAACACACCACTGGGCCTCAGCAACAAGGTCCTAGAGAGGGAACTGTTGCGACATGGTCAGCTCCTGTCGTATAAAAACTTTCCCGGTCGGTGGTACCAGTGACCCACACCAATATTTTTACCCCTTACGGAGACAGGTTATGATGATTCCTAATCAGTACAATGAAGAGCTGAACATCAGGATCAATTGGTGGGATTACAAAGTTTATGTGACCACTGAGACCATGAAATGTTTTTGGTGTGGGGGGAAGGGACATCTCATCCGCCACTATCTGGAGGAGGAGGATGAGCGCCAGCCGTCGGCTGCCATGGAGAGAGCGGCTGCAACTGCAGTGGGGCATACAACTGGGGCTGCTGCGCTGCCGGCTCCTGTGGTTGCCACAGAGCCGGTGGTTGCAACTTCTTACGCAGCTGTGGTAGCCTACTTTGTTGCAGTTCAAGCCCCGCGCCTGCGGCCTAGTTGTTTTCCGACCCTACCACTCTACCACCCACTACCCAACCACCCATGCTAGAAGTGCGTTCTGGCATTTTAACACCACACTTTTGTTAGACAGATGTTTTAAAACTTCCTTTATTGCTTTTTGGGGTTGATTTTAATAAACAAAAAAGTAACTTTAGCTCCCTGCAGCAATGGTAGGACGTAGGAAAAAGCCTGATCAAAAATATAAGTCTACAGTACACTCGAAATGTCTCTGGTGAGTTGATCAGATACATCAGAGATCTAGAGAGACAAGTGGCCGCACTGCAGACATTAGCAGAGTCCACGTGAGATAGAAGGTACATTACAGCCCTCAAGGACCAAAAATGTGCTTTGGCTGAGCTGCTGAGCGTGTCCGCAAGGAGCGCCATGGTGCGCAGTAAGTTTAATAACATTGCTCTGATGGATGCTCCCACTCATTTCTTCTTTGGATTGGAGAGGGAAAATCGGGAGGGGAAGATGAGTCAACTCTCTCCAATCCACGGAGGGTACGGTGCTGGAGGAGAGCACAGAGACCCATAGATACGCAGCAGGTTTCTATGAAGATTTATGCCACTCTGAATACTCTTCGAAACCTTCGAAATAGTATCACCCTTTCTATCTGGTCTACTGAAGCTGTTGGCAGAACAAACCGCCATGTAGATGCTGACATCACCCTGCAAAGAGCTGTCTCAGGCCCTACAGGGGATGAAACTTGGTAAGTCTCCAGGGTTACATGGTCTGCCCATTGAATTCGACAAAGAATTCTGGCAGGTGAGGACCAGGTGGGGACCTGCTCTCCGTGCTCAGGCAAAGCATGATAAGTCAGATACCCCTGAGCTGTAGGAGGGTAGTCCTCACGCTCCTGCCAAAAAAAGGAAACTTGCAAGACATCAGGAACTAGTGGCCGGTGGTTGGCGATCTCAAATGGAGGATTTTAGATGGCGCTGTGGCGGTCAACAGTTTTATTGAAGTTATAAAATCCAAATATGTCGGAAAACTGTACGTTCCGTTCTTGCAGAGAAACTGTTTTTCACTGTCGGAGACTTGACAATCTGTTCCTGTTTTTGGAGAGTAACTTTCTCTCATTCGGTCATGTTTTCGACAGGCAGGTGTACATTATTGGTTTGAAACGTGGGAACAATCAAAAACAGGATTGGCAGATTTTAAACTTTCTTCTGAGTCAAGCAAAAATTGCAATTTATCTAAGCAGGAGTAAAAAGGTTGTGAGGTTGTCTGACTGCAGTGCAGAAGTCGTTTTAAGAAGAATGTGTCAAGCAAGAATCAGAATCGAATTTAATTATTTCAGAGGTAAGAATGATTTAGACACTTTTACCAACCAAAGGTGTCTTATGTTCCGCGTTGAGTGAGGAACTTGTGTTCAGTCAGTAGTTGGTTTAACTCATGTGTATTTCGCTTATGTTCCTACATTTCATATCATTTGTTTTTTGAAATGTGAGTTCCTGTTTGCGTGAATCTCTTTTGGATTTTGTGTCAACGTGACTATTTGTATTTCAACTTTATGAATAAACGTGATTTCAAAAATCAAATCTCTCTCTCTCTCTCTCTCCATCTATGTGTGCGTATGTGTCTGTGTGTGTGTGTGTGTGTGTGTGTGTGTGTGTGTGTGTGTGTGCGCGCGCGCGTGTGTGTGTGTGTGTGTGTGTGAAAGAAAAAGAGGTCAGTGCTGATAAGGGAAGCAAACTGCTGTCATGTTTATGGGAATCAAAGACAACCATAAGCTTGGGAAGCTGAAGGCAAGGTTGATCTTGATGATACTGATTTATTTATTTATTGTTTGTTTGTTGTTTATTTGGTTGTTGGTTATGTGACAAATTTTATGAATTAATAAAAACCACTTGGGATTAGCATGATTGCTGATGAGAACATAGTTATTACACACAGAGTTTTTGAGTCTGAAGAAAGGAAAAATGTTCTTAATCATGCAGAACTCACCACAGAGGTCCTTCACAGAGCAGCTCTAACAAAAATGAGGCAAACTCAGGTGAAACAAAAAAAAGAGTTAAGGAAAGGAAATGGAGAGGTGAGGTAAAGGAAGAAGAAAAATGCAGTGATGTTTTATCATTCACATTTTTATCCATATCTCGTGTCATGTATTTCCAAAGCATGGCTCTGTACTTCATGCATTCATTTTATTTACATGTTATTTGCATAATACAACTATTTACATCATTTCCATGATGAAAACAGTACTCTGTCAATCATTTGCAGTACATGAATGTTCAGTGAATTCATTGTTCCTGAACAGGTGTTGACTGCCTACCAATACTTCTTTAAATAAAATATTTTCTCTCACTTCCTGTCCGTCTTGCATTTAGTTTTTTGTTTCTTTCTTGTCTTCTTTGTCTTCTCTCTGCTCCCAAGCAACCCTGACGACAGCACCAGCTGTAGTCAGTAGTCGGTATTGTGTGTGTGTGTGTGTGTGTGTGTGTGTGTGTGTGTGTGTGTGTGTGTGTGTGTGTGTGTGTGTGTGTGTGTGTGTGTGTGTGTGTGTGTGTGTGTGTGTGTGTGTGTGTGTGTGTGTGTGTGTGTGACCTGCTGTGTCCCTGCTGAAGGCCACATACACCACAAGGACCTCTCTACCTTATCTGCCCCATCTGCTAACAAGACAGTGTCTACACCTGGAGGAGTGACCGCTCCTTTTATCTTTTTGTCGCTCTCTTTTTGTCTCTCCTTCTGTTTCAACAAACAGCAATGTGCTCTGACAGCAACATGCCAGATACAGGTCACTTGTTACTAAGAAATCTGCCAAAGTGTCGACTGACTAACATCAGTCATCTGGCTGAAACAGATGATGATTACGGACAAGGTCAATGTTGTCCTTCCTGAACCCTGGAGGGCCTTTAGCTCCACTTTGATCTGATCTCTGGATCTACTTCAGAAAAGTACTGCATGCTACAGTACGGTATGGTAAACATATTTGCTCCTTGTTTAACCTTTTAATTTCAGTAAGGCCCTGGAGTTTTTTTGAAATTTCACCAGAAGTTTTCAAATGACTACATGCTCACACATAGGCCTAAAACAAAGGGACAGCCACAAAATGGCACAGATGAACAACAATCACTATTGTTATAGAAAATTGCATCTAAGAAGAGATTAAGACCAACATGATGGAGCCATCATTATTCTATTGAAGTGCCTCTACAGAGCTGTACCGTCTGGTGGTTTCAATCCATGTGTGACATTACTCCCTTGTAAATTTGCCTTGAGAGGTTTTTCTTAGAATTAAGTTAATGTACAGTTGAAATGACTTTAAAAAAAAAATATATATATATATAGTACTAACTACTGTAAACAACTCTTTTTTGTACATTAATGTGATTTAAAGTGTAGTCATAGACCTTTGCTGCTGAACCTACTTGTTAAAGTAAAGTAATTGAAAGAATGTGAAAAGGTCAAGGTACCCCTTAAGAAATTGTTTTGCATCACTGGGTCACATCTCAAATGCACTGAGGGAAACAAAATGAAAGCCTGAGGAACAAAAAAGAAGAAACAGAAAAATAAAAATAATATGCAGCAGAGTAAAATTCAGAATGTCAAGGTATCCTTGTAACTGTTCAACAAGTGTCTCTCCCTCCACTTTCCCTCTCTCTCTTGTCCTCTCTTCCCCTTCCTCTCTTTTTTACATCCCTCCATCTCTGCCAAGGACACCATCCCTGCTGTCGTTACCATGGAGACAAGACCAGAAGGGTTGTGGGCGAGGCATGTGAGGGACTCTGGGTGACTGTGTGTGTATGTGTGTGTGTGTGTGTATGTGTGTGTGCGTGCGTGCGTACGTGTGTGTGTGTGTGTGTGTAAATGCATGCGTGCATGTGCAACAATAAGCATGCTTCTCCAAATATTTTTCTTTTTTTTTTTTCTTCCTAATTTTCTTTCCTCGTTTGCTCACTTAATTATTATAACACTATCATAGGTTTGAGGGATCACACACTTATTCACTTATTTATACATACTATAAATTATTATCAAAGGTATTTTTTCCATTTTTATAAACGATCCTATTTGGTTGAAAATAGTAGATCATTTTTATAAAATACATTCACAATGATGTTACATATTTTTAAGTGCAGGTGTTACAGGGTCATGTCCTATTGGCTGTGGCATCCTGATAAACTCAGTAATGTAGCAGCACCATATTTTTTCATTTGGCTTAACTTAAATTTGATTTATTTTCCAACTTACAATGCAGCCTTTAAGGGTACATGCCTCTCTCTCTCTTTCTCTCTCTCCCCCTGAGTGTGTGTGTGTAAGATGACATGTGTTGAGAAGTAATATATATGTTGACAGCAATAATTTATCCTACTTATTGAATGAAAGATGGGTAGAAAGCATACTTTTCTTGCCTCAAGCACTCTCTCTACTAATAAATGTTAATGTTTCATTTTCACTATTCTTGTCAAAAAAGCTTAATGGTCCAACATCAAAAAGCTTTTTTTCCTGCCAGCAAGTTGAGGTTGGGCTGCTATGTTAAACATATTATGTGAGAGTTTATGCATTACATATTATCAATTTAATAATAATAATAATAATAATAATAATAATAATAATAATAATAATAATAATATACCTTTATTGTCCCACAGTGGGGAAATTTGTGCGATTGTGGCAGCGGGGGGGGGGGGGTCAAACATAAATAGTTAAATAATATACATACATATTAACATCTGCAACATATGAAATTTACATCTTCACATATTGGAAACATATTAACATATATCATATTATCTGAATGTACATTATATTCACACACCAAAAAAGAATATACACTACAGGCTGATGTTTACATTGTTCATCCAGAATTAGAACGTTGTGTTCTTTGAGTTTGGTGAGTCCTTAGAGTTCCCTGAGTTTTTTGAGTTCTTTGAGTGGTCTGCTGGGAGGACTGCTGGTTGTACAGTCTGACAGCCGTGGGCAGGAAGGACCTGCGATAGCGTTCCCTCACGCATCTCGGGTGAAGCAACCTATCGCTGAAGGAGCTCTCCAGTGATCTCAGTGTGCCCTGTAGAGAGTGGGAGTGGTTCTTCATCATTGATGACAGCTTGTTTGTCATCCTCCTCTCCACCACCACCCCCACTGAGTCCAGGGAGCATCCTAGGACAGAACCTGCCCTCCTAATCAGCCTGTCCAGTCTCTTCCTGTCGGCTGCAGTGATGCTGCTGCCCCAGCAGACCACCCCATGAAAAATAGCTGAGGCTACAACTGTGTCATAAAAGGTCTTTAGGAGCGACCCCCGCACTCCAAAAGACCTCAGCCTCCGGAGCAGATAGAGTCTGCTCTGACCCTTTTTATACAGAGAGTGAGTGTTGGTACTCCAGTCCAGTTTATTGTTGAGGTGAACACCCAGGTACTTGTACGAGGACACCACCTCAATGTCCGTACCCTGGATATTCACCGGTGTAACCGGGCAGAGTGATCGCCTGCGGAAATCCACCACCAGCTCCTTGGTTTTACCCGTGTTGATCTGGAGGCGGTTCCGCTGGCACCAGTCCACAAAGTCCTGAGTCAGTTCTCTGTACTCCCTGTCGTCCCCCTCGGTGATGAGGCCGACGATTGCAGAGTCGTCAGAGAACTTCTGCAGGTGACATGTGGGGGAGTTGTAGGAGAAGTCTGCAGTATACAGGGTGAACAGGAACGGAGCCAGAACCGTTCCCTGAGGTGCCCCTGTGCTGCAGACAACTGTGTTCGACACACAGTCCCGGGTCCTCACAAACTGCAGGCGATTGGTCAAATAGTCCAATATCCAGTCCGTAAGGTGGTGGTCCAGCCCAGTGATCTCCAGTTTGTCCCTCAACAGTGCTGGTTGTATCGTATTGAAAGCACTGGAGAAATCAAAAAACATGATCCTCACAGTGCTCCCAGGCCTCTCCAAGTGGGACAGTGCTCGGTCTAGGAGGAAAATGACGGCGTCATCCACCCCGATGGCAGGCTGGTAAGCGAACTGGAGTGGGTCCAGTGATGGGCTCACCAGGGGGCGGAGATGACAGAGGACCAAACGCTCCAGGGTCTTCATCAGGAGGGACGTTAGGGCCACCGGCCTAATTTGAGCAGAATGTCTGATGAATCCGTATTCAGTGAGAGATTTATGAAGCAGCATTGCAATGCACAATTTACTGGTAGTCCTCAACCTTCGAACAGAGTTGGTTCTGAGAAGCGCTATTCCTGGCTAATTTGTTGTATAAGTTTTTGTTTATTAAATTTCAATCTGTAATGACGTTTTGAGGTCATTTAAATGTTGTTGCAACTGTAAATATGAAAGTACTATTTCCTAAGACTTATTAGAAACAGTTTCAGGGCGTATAAACAACACACAAAAAAACTGTAGTAACATTGTATCTTTTACACCTCTGCTGAACAAATTATATTCTCAGGTGTTGTAGAGGCCAAACCAAGCTTTAAGCCACTGAGGTATTCCACTACCCTAACATGAATGACTTATTTTATTTAAACCTAACCCGAACAACATTGGTTCCTGCATTATTAAGCTCCTATAGGTGAACAACCCTGTCAATAATTTTGAAAATATGAAATAACAGTGGGTGGCATGGTGGCGCAGTGGTTAGCGCTGCTGCCTCACAACACGGCGGACCTGGGTTCGAGTCCCGCTCTGTGCGGGGTTCGCATGCTCTCCCCGTGTCTGCGTGGGTTTTCTCCGGGTTCTCCGGCTTCCTCCCACCTCCAAAAGCATGCGCTTCAGGTTGATTGGCCGTTCCAAATTGCCCGTAGGAATGAGTGTGTGTGTGCATGGTTGTATGTTTTTGTGTGTGGCTCTGCGGTGGATTGGCGTCGTGCCCGGATAGTCCCCCGCCTCATGCCCTATGCCGCCAAGATAGGCTCCGGCTCCCCGTGACCCGCTGAGGCGGATACAGCGGTGGTAATCTGAAGATGACTGACTGACTGACTGAAATAACAGTCAGGCTGTGACAGATTTTTCTTACAGGAAGACTGAAGTCTACATTGCTGGCATTAACTTTCAACCTGACTTGAATTGTCGGCAGTCTGAAGCACATAAATACATTGTGCTTTTGTTTTCTGTTCAGAAGACGAAACGCTGTAGATGGAAAGTCATTTGAAATCCGACATCAGACCAAACTGTTCACTTCATATTATATTTTGTGAGTTTTTTTGACATGACACGTGAAATCTTAATCTATTGGGTGTTAATGTTATGCTGCTCAGTGTCAGTTGCAGCAAAGTGTAACTACAGTACAGGCAAACCTTGGTTTCCGACCACAATTTGTTCCGGAAGGTTGTTCGAATACCGATTTGTTCGAATTCCAAATACTGTACATTTTTCCCATTACAAATAATTTAAATGGTCTTAATCCATTCCAAGATGCTAGAAAACTACCGTTTTTCAATGTAATATGTTATTTCATAATGTCATTTATATATAAATTGTATAGTAATGAAACATATCAAAGAAATGTAAAAGAAAGAAGCAAACACGAGAAAGAAAAAACAACATCGACGTAATCAGGTTAGCCTTAGGTACAAGTCACCGTCGTCTTTCGGACAGAAGTTTATGGTACTGTAACTCGTACAATGGAACACAAATTGAGTGAAAAATTATTGAATACAGTAAACTAAAATAAAAAGCACATTACCGTTATGTTTACCGTTCGACTTTTCTCGCCTTTTCTCACGCTTGGTGACAATAAATAATAATAATAATAATAATAATAATAATAATAATAATAATAATAATAATAATAATAATAATAATAATATTATTATTATTATTATTATTATTATTATAATGATGGATTAGATTAATAAAACTGCCTTTACCTCATTAATATGAGACAAGAGTTTGTACAGAGACAAGATCGTGGAGACATGACAAATAAATACATTTCATGAAATTAACTCTTAACATGTCACTTCGTGTGCCAACACAACACAATGGAGTAAAGCATGAACAAATTACATCAAATAAAACCACAGCATGATGGAGTTCATGTAATGGATCTCAAATTTCTAAGAGCAGACGGTGTCATATATTGTACACATTGTAAAGGTCCATGAGACACTGCAATTTGCGATTTTAGGCTGTATGAATGAAATCTACTGAACTCACTACATAACAGAGGACAGTCTCCCTTGCTTACTTTTGAATCTAAACAGGAAAGAACCTATATTCTGCCACTCAATAATTCATCCATTCATTTTCTACATCTACTTCATCCGCTGTCGCGGGGGGCTGGAGCCCATCCCAGCTGACGGGGGGCGTGAGGCAGGGGACACTCCGGGCCCAATGCCAGTGCACTGCAAAGTCACATACAGACAAACAACCACACATGCACACACTCACACTTACGGGCAATTTGAAGCTGGCCAATTTGCCTAAAATGCATGTTTTTGGGGGTGGGGGGAAGCCAGAGAACCCAGAGAGAACCCACGCAGACACAGGGAGAACATGCAAACAATGCACAAACAGGGACTAAAACCAGGACCCACCTTGCTGAGCGGATACATAAAAAATGTGAATGGGCGGCACAAGTGGGTACAGTGTCGGCACAGTTTTACAAAAATCTGATTTGTGTATGTCCAAGCAAAACACAACTGGGTTTGACATACTGCATGGTGATTATTATTCTTGTTAAGATGAGGACACATGCAATAAAAGAAATAAATAGAATGACATCAACCATGAAGTGTATTTTCCATAACATGAATACAATAATCACTAGATAGAAATAATAGCTTGGTAATATGTAAGTTCGAAATATATTGAAGTATATTTTTGTGTTACTTACACTTTTATGATCATCAGTCAAATAGTTGACAAGGTAACTTTGTCATGCTTCTTTAATTAATTTTCCATTTGTAGTGTTATTTTGGAAATGGTATATTCTATTTTGTTACACTCCATCTCTCTACTTTTTCCTCTACTTGGGATTGCTTATTATTTTCATCACTAGTCGGTTTTCACCTGTCTTTCATTGTCCCTTGTTTTCCTTGTCAATTTTAGATGGTGTATTTCTATTCTTAGCTGTTAGTTCATTGTGTTATATTGCTGCAAGATTCAACATATGTTTTCCAGTTTCACTCATGTTTTCCATTGTTCATTCTTTATTTATGTTTTGGCTTTATCTTTACCTAAATGACATTTTTGCGTTTTGTTGCATTCAAACCTTTCTGTTTTATGCTGTATTTCATGAACACGGTTTAACTGGTTGCTTGGCATTTTACTGAATAAATCGTTGCATTGCATCCCTCCTGGCTGTATGTCTGAGTCTCCATTTGGGTCTTCATGTGATTTATTTTTCTTTGCTGATATGTAACAATCATGTGCTACTGGCTTTTTCATTTTCCATGTAACTATTGCAAGCAAATAAGTCGAAATTTAGGTCAGCAATGTAGACGTAAGTCAACTTTAGTCAATAGTAAAGTAAAAAGCTGTTGTTTATGCTCAGATAGGCAACTTATTTTAACAGAACAACAAACACATTTGTAATGTGAAGTCAACCTCGTCCAGATTATGACAGACCTGAAATTCATGTCACTCAATACAACTGTAATTCTTGTCTTGTTTTGTTACAAACTAAAAATTACACTCTTATACCACACACCTACACAAAAACACCCAACATAACAAACCTGACACACACACGCACACGCGCATGCCGCACACACACACACATACACACACACACACACACACACACACACACACACACACACACACACACACACACACACACACACACACACACACACACACACACACACACACACACACACACACACACACACACACACAACTATTTTCAGTATGAGCAACAGGTGTGATAAAAGCCTGCATGAGGTCTGTATGGGTGAAGTATTTGTGTTTTAACACTTTGTTGGGGAGAATGCATGCCAACATTAGGCTCATGCCACCAAAAAAAAAAAGGTTAGCAACTTCTGAACAACACCACAGTCTGTCCAGTAATTGTGTGAATAACATCTAACCACTACCTCTCAAAGCTGCTGTACTTTTTAAAAAAGTATCTGTAAATAAAATAAAAGCAAGCTAAAAGCAAGCAAAATTTTTTTTTTTTTTTTAAATTTTTAAAAAGTATCTGTAAATAAAATAAAAGCAAGCTTGCATTTTGAAAAAGGTATATTTGGTTATAAAAGTTTAGACTCATCATTGTAATGCTCAGTTTAGCAGATTAACAGCTAATAAAGGGGATGTGTTATATCAATGTTTGGCCAATAAGAGTTAATAGAGTATATAGTACTTCTTCTTTTCTTTCGGCTTTTCCCATCAGGGGTCGCCACAGCGAATCAGTTGCCTCCATCTAACCCTGTCTTCTGCATCCTCTTCTCTCACACCAACTACCTTCATGTCCTCTTTCACTACATCCATAAATCTCCTCTTTGGTCTTCCTCTAGGCCTCCTGCCTGGCAGTTCAAAACTCAGCATCCTTCTACCAATATATTCACTATATCTATCTAATAGAGTATACACTAAAATAGAGTATAATGTTACAAATAAAACAGACCAAAAGGATGTTGTCAAGGAAAATCAATACATGAATGGAAATTCAGTTTAAAAAAATAATAAAAATTTTTAATCTAGTTGAAAAAGTTACAAAGTTTGCAACAGTAAAGATTGAGCCAACTAACAACTGTGAGGTTTATTCATGATCATCTTAGAGAAACAAAAACCAGCTTTGGGACTTTTCAGGAAACCCTTTCAGTTCACACATTCCAGCTCATCTACATCCTCTATTTCAACAGTATTTGTTAGTCTCTCTGTGTATCATAATCAATAAAAACAGTGTTGGTTGATCAATAGAAAGTGCTGGCGCCACTCCTCTACCAAATATCTAATGGAGAAAATCTATAGAAACTCACTGAATAAAAAAAACTGAAATTGTTAAAAAATGTTACTCAACCAACATGACAGATTTCCCTTGTGATTAAAAAAAAGTACTGTCTTTCTCTATCTCCAAAGGTCCGAGCTTTCTGTTGTTATTCAGTGGTATGCTATAAACTGAAGACAAGCTGGAAAAATTATCGTGGTTACAGAACTTAAAGACAATTAATAATTTGAAAGAATTTACTGTAAACCATGCTGCAAAGAAAAAAGGGTGCAGAGGCAGCACTAGCTCTGGTTCAGTCCACTTGGTCTTGGGCTTGCTGGGGCTAGGGTGGCTGGCTCAAAGCCCGTGTGGACCAAAAAGTTTGGAGCATGAACTGGTAGTGGAGAGGTGCCACTTCACCTCCTGAGCACTGCTGAGGTCCCCATGAGCACCGTCCCCTTTACAAGTTTCTCATTGGGCGCAACACGACGGAGCTGCCCACTGCTCTGTGTGTGTGTCACGGTCCTGTATACACACACGCACACTCACACACACGCGCACACACGCACACACACACACACACACACACACGTACACACACATTCGTTCATCCATTCATCTTATAAACCTGCTTCATCCACTGTCGCGGGTCGCTGCGTGCTGGAGTCTAGACGACTGGGGGCATGAGGCAGGGGACACTTGGGGCGCGATGCCAGTGCACCGTGGAGCCACACATACATGGACAAACATGCATGCACACACTCACACCAAGGTTAAATTTTAGACTGGCCAATTAACGTGAAGGGCATTTTATTGGAGGTGGGAGGAAGCCGGAGAACCCAGAGAGAACCCACGTAGACACGCGCCTGATCGAATAATGTCAGACAAAGGATAAGGATACAGTTAAACATTCCTGTAGGGATGGGTGCAAAAAGTGTCCTAAAAAGTCTACACTCTGGAATGTTCTTGCTTTTTCACACGGACATGCCAGAGAGATGTGCACAAAACTTCACCACTGATGCTCACCAACCTTGCTTATTTGTACTTTATTAATGAAACCTGTTTTAAAATATTAATGCACCTGATCTTTGACCATCCACCTCAACCACAATTAAAGTTCTTCTTGGAGATCAACAGTGGCTGGCTGGGTACCCCTGGGCTTTGGGGGCATTCAAGTCTAGTCCCTCATGACAAATCCTGGATCGTAGCACTCAGCTGGTTCTCAGGATTCCTATGGTCACTTGGTATAATGGAAGTGACGTACGGTTTGGGCACACACAGTTATAGACAAGATCCTATTCTGATCCTACACCCCTTGAGTAGAGCCTCAGGAGGCCTTTACAAACACAATAAAGTGCACTTCATGTCTGGTTTGACAAGGCCTCTAATGATGTGAAAAGTTGCAGGTCTTGTTTACAAATGGTTCAAGTTTACCTTAAAATGTCTTATCTGTGACTGAATTTTTCTTCTAAAAATGATCCTGGAAATCTCTCACAGATTCTGAGAAAGTACGGCAATAAAAGTGTCACCATCCTTCATCACCCGATTAAATTTTTTGTAATAAAAGAAATGTATTCTACTTCAGCTGCTACAAACATTCTATCCTTTCTCTATGCTGCAATGTTCCTGTGTTTGATCTTTGGAGGGGCACAGGAAGGTTGTTAATGAACTGACCTTTGAGCTTTTATAGGAATGCAGGATTGTTCTACTCTTGCAAAATAGTTTTAAAATATTATCAAAATGGCCAAAATTTAAAATGAAAAGGAGCTTAAAGCCATATTTGTTCCACGGATTTTTAGGTACAGTAATCCCTCGCTTTTTTGTCCTTCCAGATACACAGCTTCACTACATTGTGGATTTTTAGAAGGTAGTCATGTGATACCATACGCGCATACTATTGGCTGACAGCATCCGTGTGTGCACTGCGTTCCGAAACTCACAAACTCAGCGCACTTCTGTGTATTAAAGAAACATTTTTCTTTAATACAAAAGTGCTTTAAACATTCTATATAGTGTGGGAAAAGGTAATACAGATGTAAGGTGGTTTAATATCAGTATGGGGAGGGTTCATAAGCGTTTTAGCGACCTTTTTTGTGGGTGGTCCTGGAACGCATTAACCGCCAGAGGAATTACTGTATTTCATAATTAACAGCTCCAAGGTGTTTTAGTAATTTTAATTTAAGTCTTATGTTATGATATACAGTATATGTTATGATTTGTTGTTAGTAATTTAACATTTAGTACATCATCCGATGTTATACAGTGGGTATGGAAAATTTTCAGACCCCGCTAAATATTTCACCCTTTGTTTATATTGCAGCCATAAAAGTAAATTTTTTCCTCATTAATGTAGACAAAGCACACCGTTTGACAGAAAAACACAGAATTGTTGACTTTTTTGAAGCTTTATTCAAAAATAAAAACTGAAATATCACACAACCATAAGTATTCTGACCTTTTGTTCTATATTTAGTAGAAGTACCCTTTAGAGCTAATGCAGCCATGACCCTTTTTGGGAATAATACAATAACCCTAACCCCATTACAGAATCTAGTGGACGGCCCCGGAAAGAGCTGGACCTCTTGACCAACTTGTTCAGCTTTTCTCTATCCATCTCCATTTTTCCTGAACCCTAGCAGCTCAATGCTAAAAAAGACCTGCTGGTACTGCAGTGTCATAATATGTTCTTAACCTCTTCCTACATAGTTATGAAGGTGACAGCTTTCTTTGCTTTCAGAAGTGTCATGTGTACATTGTAAACAGGAATGGAGAGTGCACTGTATCCTCTGTATCCATGCTGAGCACTACTGCTTCAGAAAGACATTAATGAAGCCTCATATACTGTGTGCTCTGTTGGTATGATAGTTGAGGGTCCATGCAACTAAGTGATGTGAGCTCTCTTGCACCTCTCTTCACCTTCTGTCAAAAACAGGACATTCACAGTACTTCCAGTTTTCCTGGTGTGAGAGAGATATGTTCAATAGATCATTTACCCTAGTACGTGGTTTAGTGGTGAATTGTAGCAGGTCCTGCTGAACGCTGGTGGGTGGGAATGTCTACGTTTGCACATTTTGGAACATGTTCCCTCCCTGAGCTGTACTGATGTATCATGCGGATCAGCATAATCTCATTTCAGCAACTGTAGACTCCCATTGTTCAGAACCATGTACAGTATGCCCTCATGCATTCGTGCATCAACGCTCGCGAGTCCCTCTCATTGTGGATTTTTGGTAGGCAGTTACGTGATACCCTACGCAGGTTCATAAATGTTTAAATTACCGTAAATAATACGATAAATAGATTGCGATCTCAATCGCGGATTCCTTAATTGCCTGTGGTTCCTGTAACGCATTAACCGCAAAGAACAAGGGCGCACTGTATTGTGATCCAGCAATGCAAAGTGAACTATTTGGGAGCTGTTGAGTTAATTCCAGAATGACTCAGCATCTCCAGCCAAAACAAATAAATAAATAAAAAGAATAAGCTGTAACACAGCATGTATAAGGAATGTTTCCTGCTGAGGAAAAAAAGAACTGACATAGACAGACCTGACAGCCCCAGGCAGTCAAATGAGTGAAGGAGAAAAGTTGATTATAAGGCTCTTAAAGACTCCACTAATTACATTGAGGCTAATTAGCTGGGGCTCCAAGTTAACTGCATGCAGGGTAATCAGTGTCTGGAACGAGAAAGAAGTTAGAATCAAACTGTCATCTCTCAACCCTTCATAGGGCACAGTAAGACATTATACACTGTGCTGTTATGTCCCAGAAATGTTGGTGAGTTTTTTTGCTGACATCTGATAGGCCCTCAAGAAAACAGTAAAGGCTTTATTTGTAAGCCAGTCTATGCATAGCAATGAAGTTATTCTGATACAGTGCAATAATGATCAGTCCTGATGTTTTAATCAGAGATCTATAAACAAAATTAGTGTATGAAGGACGCACAGAGACAGACATCCATTTAGTTTGACTTATGTAGTTTGTAGCCAGTATTTTCTGTTTTCCACAATGCTGTGATACCAATTTTAGTCTTCTCCCAGAGTGTCAACACAACAACTCTTCGGACTGATTTACTGTGGTCAGCTTCAATTACAAATCCTGAGAGCAAAAGGTATTCCTCAGGGGCTTGGTGGTCGTACGTTTCAAGGACAATTATTTTTAATGAGACTGCCTCCGATCCATCTGCATGTGGGTCAAGGGATGCTTGACAAATCAGTCCTTCTGTGGACCTCTTCCTCATTCTGCTTCATTTCCCCTGCCTCACATGCAGCTGCCATCAGTATACTAGGTATACCCAGTATACCATGTGACTGATAAGGCTGCATGGTATTTGTAGTCCTGAAGAATTTAGTGAAAAAAATTATTTAAAGACATTTCACATCACAAAGGAGAAACCTATTATTTATAGTATATGGTGTTATTGATGAAAAGGTCAAATGCATTCATCCATCTTCAACTGCTTATCCTGGTCAGGGCAGCCCACACTTCTCTATCCCCAGACACCTCATCTAGCTCTTCCAAGTACTTCTTTCTTACTAGGTCAAATTAGTTTTAAATATTTAAATATTTTAAATAGAATAATTTCAATAAAGACTTGTCAGTAATGGGCCAAATAAGTCTGGAATGAAATGAAATGAAAGAGCAACAAACTATGTACCAGATATATTGCCTTGTACCCTGCTACCTTTAGAGGCTAAGGAGAAACCTTTGCTCAAGAAATGACTGAATTATATTTACTATAAATTTATGAGTCCAATTCTTTATCAATATCATATATAGTTTATACAGTATGTGATCAATAGAAATCAAGAAAAATACCTCTCTCAATGTCAGTGAAAGTCAAATAAAGCATATTTTCCTATCCCTCATACTTGTTGTTTAATGTTAACAAATACAAATTAAATTAACGACAATGTTACACAATATTTTGCATTAGCTGTGTGAAGGCTTTGCTTCTGTACGCAAGGGTTTTTCCATCATATTGTTTCAGACAATAGCATTTGCTGTCTTCCAGTCCTACACTAATGCTGTTCCATTCATCTCTGTCTTCTTCTCACAACTGGTCACTGACCCCAAATTTTCTGTCAACCAATTGCGCTTTGATATGCCACCATGTATTTTTTATGGGGTCAAGATATGGTTACAGACTGGACTAAAACACAGCTGAGAAACACAGCATAGAATATTGCTATAGCGTTATCTTATCTACAGAACATATTCAGGCTTGGTAGTTGCCTTTTTATAAAGTTGTTTCTTCTTCACACCATGTTTCACACTGGTAGAGGGGTATTCAGGGTTGAGACTTTCTCCTGAGCTACATATAAAACATTACTCATCAGTAAAGAGTGTATCTGACGTCATCCTGTATATCCATTTGAGACTTTTCAAAGAAAAACAAAATACAACCGCATCAGTCCACAGGCACCTTGTAGTCCGTTGAGGGATGAACAAAGTTGACTTTCTACTTTCTTTCTTTCTAGTCATAGACAAATACAACGTAATGCCGTATGATTTTTCGCTAATGTCCTGTCCTAAGTTCTGTTAATTATTTCTTTATTTATTTCATATATAGTGCTCCCTCATTCTATGCGATTAATAAGTTCCAGGAACCACATGCAATTCAGGAATCCGCAATCAAGTTCATGATCTATTTATCTTATTATTTACACTAATTTAAACATTTAAGAACCCTCCCCATACTGATATTAAACCACCTTCTATCTGTATTACCTTTTCCCACACTCTGATAGACTGTTTAAAGCATATTGTGTCTCGCAAACTTCAGAGACAGACGGAACGGAGCGCACTTCCGGATGCCGTAGGCCAATGCAATGTGCGTACGGTATCATGTGACTGCCTACCAAAAATCTACGATGAAGTGGAGTTGTGAGTGTTAATGCGCAAATGCGCAAGGGAGCACTCTTCTGATTATAATCCCCGAAGGGAAATTAGTAGCACCCTCTAGTAATCACTCACATGCATATCTATTAGTGTGTACAGGCCCTGAAAATTAGACAAAAAGACAGGAACACAGGTAGTCCTCAACATAAGAACACAATCTGTTTGGAAGAATTTGTTCGTAAGTTGAATTGTTCGTAAGTCGTTATTTATTAAATTTCAATCTACAATCGCCAGTGGAGGTCAGAAACAATAACAGGACGTAAAAACAACACATAATAAAATAAAATACAGGTAAAGGTTGTTTCAAGTTAAGTTGTTCTTGATTAAACGTCAGTTTAAAACAATACACAGAAAAACAATACAGTTTACGTCATTTTACTTGAGTTAATGTCTGTCTGCCACAAATGCTGGACCTTTAAAATCACTAGAAAACTGTTGGAAACAATAATATGTTACTATACAATAGATAGGAATAAAAACACATAATCATATTAAAATATGTACATATAGTTTAAGTTTTTTAAGGGCAACCAACAGCAGCCAGTCAATTGTTGATGTTAACGATCCACTGGATGATATTGTTGGATTTTGTTGGTGAGTGGCAGAGTTATCATCAGAGAAATTGTCACCACTACCACTATTTTCACTATCGTTTGCTTTAGTTTCCATGTTAAACAGTGAAGTATCCAAGGTATGAAGTCTGTCACGCTGAGATGCACACAGAGACAAAAACATATAAGAACAAGAGGCAGAGTTGACTGTTAGAGGTGAGCCAATGCAGCAGTGCTGCTCAGCGAAGGCTGTGGCAGAAAGGGGAACTGCAGTACAATAGTCGGCTATGACGACGTGCGTTTGTTTGTACCTTCGAATATCCTTGCTCTTCTGAATAAGAATTTGCCCTATGGCACTTGCTTCGTCTGTTATGGTAAAAGAGCCTGTAACGTCACTGTGTACGATAATCACTCAGAGCTGCTTCAGAAACACACCACCAGCAAGCACTCAAGATCAGTAGAAAAACAGTACTGGAAGAAAATCATTCTCACCAATATCCAAAGAACACACAGTACACTAGATGAAAACCTTAATTTAAATTACAAATAACTGCTCATCTTGCCCCTGGTAATGTGATGTCTGCCCTTTAAATTGCTGATTGATTGGATATTGGAGTGACAGAACGTGCACAGAGTTTGACTTTTCTTTTTACCTCCATACTTACAGAGTGATTAACCTTGGGATACAAGCAGGCACAAGCATAATGTTGAGACCCAGAGTGTGCAACATCGTCTGTGAACAAATAGCCAAACTGTTCATCCAGACTACCAGCTCCGTGGCCCATGTTGGTAAACTGAAACTGATTTGTGATTGAGTAGAAAATATTTACTCTGCAGGCATCAGCAGAGTGACATAAATTAATTTCAAGCTAAACGTTGTTATAATTTATCATATCATATAAAAAAAAAGGGATTCGTAACATATGCCATGATGCCCATTTAGGATTGGCTCACATGAATTTTTGATAGCGTTAGAAGCTTTCCTGTGTTCTTCTTTTCTTGTATTACCTTAAATTAATGTGATCTGCTTTCACATCCTCTCTCATAAATATATAGAACAAAGCATTACAAATCACATCCACGCAAACGAAAACATAGTCACGTTCTTCACTATATGCAAAGAAAAGGTCCCTCTAATGCAAATATATTTTCCAAATGTTCTCAGTGAGATTCAGTGCTCACCGTGTTTGTAATCAGCGAGAAATGATTTCATATTGAGGTAATGAAAAAATTGCTTCTTAATTGTTTTAATTTCTCATTCATCATTAGTAAGGCCAATTTATTGCATGTTTCTCATCCTGGCGGGTCTGTTGCTCTGCCCTGCTGATACACAGCAGCTTGTTTGCCCGGTAGTGGATAAAAATCCCCTGTCTTCTGAGCATCTGCTCAGTAACGCAGGGATGTTACATCTCCCCAATGTTCCAGACTACTTTCTTTCACAAAATACGTGTTAAACAGATGTGAGCAAAGCTTTCGGCTGTAACTGCAGCTTCTAAGCTTGTTATAATAGTTACACAAATAAATGCATGAAAAGCCACTGTGACTTTTGAATGAAAGACTATTGGTATTTTCAGAATTTTAAACAATTTTTTCCTTAATTGGTATGAGGATTTGGCGTCTGTCTGTCTGAATTTTTTTTTAATATTGTGCTGAATTTATTGAGTTTGATTTTGTGTCCTGCTCAGATTTGATATTGATAAATGCAATTATAAAATATAACAGTAAATATCATCACATAAACAACCTAGCGGGGTGTGAAGAAATATTCCCTCATTAGATTTAGTCTTTCTGATGGTAACATGACAGTCTTGCTCGTCTACTAAGGCTGACCTGTCTGTGGTAGAGAGGAAGTAGTGAAAGATAGGTTATTTATCTTTAGACTCAACAGGCTGACAAAGTGATGCAACATGACTTATGTTAACAGCTTATCCCAAGTCTTTTTTTAGCTACCCAACAGTTTAAATACAGATTAGTGGTATATTTACATTCCAATGATTTGGACTTTATCCATGCTCTACCCAGATTAAGAAGTTTCACTGCCAATGTTCACTTGTTGATATGTTTAGTTTTGAGAGCATAGAATGCAAAAGTGGACACTTGGAGATTCAAGCATATTGAGTTTTCAAAGCTACCGCAATTTTGCATTTACAAACTCATACAGATATGAGATCACAAATTTTTCAGCTCCATTCCTATCATCACCACTCACTTACTCTCACTTGCCTGGACGCTTACATGCTGACCTAACACTGCACGGCACAGCACACAGCAGCATCGCCCCAATGAACTTGCCTGTTCAGGTTAGCGGTCGCTATTGAATTGTGTGTTGTCTTGTTGGCACAAAGCATAGCCACTTTTGTTCCTGCTGCTCTGTTAGTTTGAGAAATCATTAGTGCTGCACTAATACAGGTTTAAACCATACGCCTCCATACTGACAACATGTTTAGAGGCTGTTAAGTCATGTGGTGCTAAAACACACTGGTGAGCAATATCACCATTACCTCCACATGTAGTCAAGCTGTCGTACCACAGTAGTCAATGTGCAGCATTATCATTATATCATCATTATAATATGCAACTATCATAAGACCAGTTAAGCACCATATAAATGAACGTTTCAAAATTGTTTTCATTTGTGTATGTTATAATCTTAAGCAAAGCACTTACTGACCTTCTTCATGTTGTTTTATTTGATGTTACCTGTATCTCTTGTCTTTTTTGTTTGTCTAGATATGCTTTCATCTATTTCATAGTAACAGGTCTCTCTGAGCTCTTCTCTCCTCCTCCTTCTCTCTGACCCTCTCTGTTACTCCTCCTCTCCAACCTCTTTCTCTCCTAGTCTCCATTCACACCCTACTAACTCAGGCCCCGTCCACACGATGATGGATTTTTTTTAAAAACGGAACTTTTTAAAAACGCATTGAAAACGATTTGCGTCCACATGACAGCGTTTTTAAAATAATCTCCGTCCACACATAAACGCACCAGTGCGTTTTCGAGGACGGTTATAAGCGTGCCAAACCATGTGGTGGCAGTATTGAATCAAATTTTATCCAATAAGAATCCTCCGTTTTTTGTTGTCACAACACACGGGCCCATAAATATGACGTCACAGCGGTTTTCGTCGCAGGCAAGACGTCAGCGTTTTTAAAAAGTCGCGGATACACCGTCCACACGACAACGCAGACCCAGCGTTTTTTTAAAAATCCACCTCGGCCAGCGTTTTTAGAAAGTTGCGTTTTCGTTCCGGATATCTGCGTTGGACGGAAGGTGTAAACGCAACAAAAAAGTTGCGTTTTTAAAATATCAGTTATCGTGTGGACGGGGCCTCAGCTTCTTCCCTGGAGTCTGCCATTCTTCCTCCATGCCATCATACTGGTCCACCCCTCATCCGCCCATCTGCTGTAGACCTGCTCCTCCAATCCCACCAGTATCACCCCTCATCCATCCATCGGCTGGGGTCACGCTGCCTTTCATCCTCCATGCCATCATACAGTCATCCATGCAGCTGTAATAGTGCCTTGACTTAACCAACTACATGATGGAGAACATGCATTGAAGGCAACAACCCAGGAGTCGGTGAACGCAGCCTGATTTTCCCTTCCCCAATTCAGCGCCTGCATCAAATCGTCTAACTATAACCATAAAGACACTGACTCCATCTAGTCTATCTGCCACCCTCTCTCTCTGTCTCTCTCTTTCTCTTACCCTGTTCTTATCTTCATTTTGTTTCTTTTCCACCCAACCGTGTTTTTTTTTATAATGTTATTGCAGCATTCCACTAGTGTTTTACTGCTCCTCAATTCAAGCTCTTAAGATGTTCCATTTTAAACTGATGTTGGTTGTTGGGTGTAGCCCACTGCTCACTGGTAGACTTATTCTTGGTAAAGCAAACTTACCATTTCGCCCTTTCATCACAGTTATCACAGCCATTTGGTTTGATGTCTCTGAGAGGTTGAGACTCTTATGTATGGTAGAACTATGCAAAATGTCACCAACACCATAATAGCATCTGCTGGTCAAGGTGATTATCCTTTCATTTGCAGAGACACTATAGTGAAGATTCTACTCGTAAGGTGCCATCCACCATTTCCTGTTCAGCTGACCTTCAATATAGCAGCTCACCTGGAGATGCATGGCTCATGAAGCGAGAAACTTGGAAACCTGGCACACAGCACCGCTAGATTCAGCAATATTGTTGTCAATGTTGTTAACAATGTTATACATGCCTAAAGCAGTTGGACATTCCTGCTAAAGAATTCATTCTAATGGAGTTGAAACTTTTTTTTGTTTATATAATGATTGATAGGATGGCACGGTGGCACAGTGGGTAGCACTGTTGTCGCACAGCAAGGCGGGTCCGGGTTCATGTCCTGCTCTGTGCGTAGTTTGCATGCTCTCCCCGTGTCTGCATGGGTTCTCTCCGAGGTCTCTGACTTTCTCCCACCTCCAAAAAACGTGCTTCAGATTAATTTGCCGGTCCCAAATTGCCTGTAGGAATGAGTGTAAGTGTGCATACTTGTCTGTGTCTCTTTGTGGCTCTGCAGCGCACTGGCATCGCACCCAGAGTTTACCCCGCTTCACACCCTAAGCCAGCTAGGATAGGCTTCAGCTCCCCCTGACCTGCGACAGCAGATAAAGCAATGTAAAGAAAATGGATGGATAATGATTGACATTTGAAGCTGGTGTGATGATTTTGATTGGGGTTTAGCAATTAGTAGGTTCTTCCTAGCTAACCTCTTTTTCTGTATACACTCATGTACCTCCTCATTTCACCACCAAGTCTCCTTATCTACTTTCCTTCCAGATGACACACCAAGTACTCTCTTACCTGTCTCCCTGATCACATTAGCTGTAGTTGTCCAGTCATCTGGAAGCACCTCCTGACCACCCAGAGTTTATTTTAACGCATTCCTAAAAGTCATGCAACACTCTTCCTTTTTCAGCTTCCACCATTTCGTCCTCTGCTCTGCCTTTGCCCTCTTCATCTTCCTCACCACCAGAGTCATCCTACACACCACCATCCTATGCTGTTTGGCTACACTCTCGCCTTCGCCTATCACTACTTTCTAGTCACTGATCTCCTTCAGATTACACCGTCTACACAAGATGTAGTCTACCTGTGTGCTCCTACCTCGACTCTTATAGATCACCCTATGTTCCTGCCTCTTCTGGAAGAAAGTGTTCACTAGCCGTTTCCATCTTTTTTGCAAAGTCAACCACCATCTGTCCTTCTGCATTCCTCTCCTGGATACCAAACCTGCCCATCACCTCCTCATCACGTTCCCTGCGCCAACATGTCCATTTAAGTATGTGACTTCTAGGCATGCTCTGCATCACTTCATGAAGTCCAACCAAAATGTCTCCTTCTCCTCCAGTTCACATGGTGAGGGAGAAGCAAAGTCATAGACCAACCATATGCAGACACTACAATAAATACTCATCCATGTGTAAACTCTGTGACCAAGTGGGGTGGGGTGTCCCCAGTTCTGTATTAATGATATGATAACAATACGTTATGTATAAGTTAATAGGGCTGAATCGCTAGAGGGGTTAAAAAAACAGTTGGCTGAACCTAAAGAGCACACAGAATTAAGATTAGTTTTGGAGTCAGTTTGAAACTGTGCTCAGTAAAACATATCTCACCTCCATAGCACACCCACCAACAGCCATCCAAAACAAACATACTATGGATAGTACCTTCTGAGGCAAGCAAAAGTATATGTCTTCATAACAGAAAAAAACTATTGTTCTCCACTGCACCTGTGGCAGGATTCCAGTATTCAGAGATAGATAAAGGGTCTGCTCTTTTAGGCTGGCCACCATTCTGACCACTCTCCTGTTTATGAGACAAGGCAAGGGAAAAGAGGGGGGGGGGGGGGGGGCGAGAGAGAGAAAGAGGGGGAGGGAGGGAGATACACAGAGGAGAGGATGAATAGGGGAAAGCACAGGGGATGATTTGTGACATGGTTACCTTCTATTAATCTCTTCTAATTCACTTCTCCATTGCAAGGAAGGAGATTCAGAGAAGCTGAAAATTATGACAGATGAGCTGAAAACTGACAACACATCAGAAAAAAATTAACATAGAAAGGCATGCATACATTATTATGTATATCTTGGGGACAGGATTCAAAACAAAATACAGAAAGTCTTCTCTTACATTCTGTAAATCAGATGGAAGATATTATAATCAGTTCAGGTTGCAATAAAAGATTCCTAACAATTCACATTATACATGTACCTCCACACACAAGTGCATTTGTAATTTCAAGTAATTCCAAGCAAAGATGGAAATGGTAATTAATGCCTTCAAGAACAATGAAAGTCTACAAAAGACAAGTGACAAATGCTAAATTTGTGTCTAAAGCCATCAATGCCCATCATACTGGTGAAACTCAATGTTTGTGCCTGCAAGTGTAAAAATAAGCTAAATGACAGAGGTAGAAGAACACCATTTTTTGGGGGGATGGAGTAGGTGGGGGGGGGGGCAAAATAGTATGTATGAAATTTAACTGAATTTCACCGAGTGGTTCATGATCAGACTGCTGTTCTATTTCACACTGCTTGGATAGACTTAGGAATTCATATGTGTCCCATTTGGCAGGAGCACAAAAGTATTTGTGTAGTTAAAAATGTGTGGGTCATGGATACTGATATGAATTGGATCCATAAAAACCCTATGAGTATTTTATGGATCTCAACAGGAGCAGACGTCTTTCTTCTGTCTCCTGTTGTCGCTATGTCTCTAACTCATACCCAGACTGACTCTCACTTATTCTCTGCAAAATGACAAAACGAAGAGGAAAATCGGAGGATACCTAAGACCAGATGGTCTCTTCTATAAAAGAATTAAAGAGTGACTTAAAGAGCAACTTTAATAAGTTAGGGAGTGACTTTGATTAGTTAAGGAGTGACTTTGATAAAAAGTTGGAAAAAAGCTAAAACCGGTGCTAGACGCCATGGAAGAAATGAAGGACGAAATGAAGAAAATGCAGAAAGACATGGATAAAAAGACCAAAAAATTGTTATCTTTGAACAGGGACCATAAAGAATGGATTATTTGGAACAAAACATTTATATAAATAATGCGATCATCACTGGAATCAAAATTAAACCGAGGAATTACAGAGATGCTGTGGCCAGCGCTGACATTGAATCTCTGGAGCAACAAGTGTGTTCTCAACTGAGGGATCTGGAGATAACTATAGATCCGGACCAGATTGAGACATGTTACCCATTACCATCAGGAGGTAGGAGACCACCTGCAGTGCTGATAAAATTCAACAATCGTAAACACAAAATTGCTCTTCTGAAACAAGGCTTCAAACTGAAAGGAAAAAATGTCTACATCAATAAGAATCTTACTAAAAAGAATGCCGATATCGCTAAAAAAGCTTGACAACTGACAAAGAATGGGCTGATTGACAACACCTGGACGAACAACTGCAGGATCTTCATCAAAACAAAGGGGCTTTCTCCGGACCAGATGAAAACAATGATGATCATGCAGAGTATGAAATATGAGCAATAAAGATGGACAAGAATTGTTACTACACCAAAGATCAGTACAACAGAGTCACTTCAATATTGGGAGCTCTACAATTTTGGACACATCAAGTATTACATGGAACAGTTGAAAAAAATCAACATCATCTATGTCAGAAACATGGACTAATGAACAAAAAAACCTAAAACAAAACATGGATTTGTGATTACATGGGATAACATTAAATTTGAGACTTTAAAAAGCATGTTGTTATTTTTGACAATATAATACCATGTGAAACTGTTAAAGTGTCAGCAACAAAGTGGTTAATTCTTGTATAAACACTGTCTGCTGAAAGAGGTTAATATGATCGTTACATTCTTGTGAACACTGGCAAGGTCAACTTCTTATTTTGACTATCTATGATGTTAACAAACCTTGTGTTCCTAGGAAGGATGTAAACATGGTTATGCTCTAGGGTAAAAGGCTAATATCTGGAAGCGGATAAGGGTATGGACGTCTGTCAAAATTCAATGTATGAACTGGTTGAAAACTTTTAATGTCTGAGTATGTTGATTACATATTGTAATGAGAGATGTTTGTTGATTCTGGGGGATGGGAATTCCACAAGCCTATTGGCTTCTACCCGTCAGCCCTTTTTTTGGATGTTGTTGTTGATGTTGTAAATGTGATGAAGGTGTGAAGTCTGTTATACAGTATTAACATGTCCAAAAAAATAAACTTATTAAGTTAAAAAAATAAATACTGTAAATAAATAAGATGATGTTTAGGTGACGGTTTACAGTTGCATCTTCATAACATTTATCCAAAACAATGTACCCTCAGCTTACCAAAGGACAAAGGAAAATGTGATAAAGTGAATGTGTTGTACTATTTTTATCAGTGGTGACAGACAGATCTGACCTTCAAATGGCTCCTGTTACGGGGGTAAATAATCTTCAGACAGCTACGAACGTTTCCTTCTCTAAAATACAGTTTAGTAATGTTGTAAGAAACCACAGCCGTCATTTTTGCACCCATTATCTAGTTTATGATCTTCAGCGTTTCACTGTTTGCTCTTGAAACTCTGAAAGCTAACTTATTGACAAGCCTGCCAACAAACCTATAACATCAAAACATTGCATTGATGATGAAATCATTATTTATCATGACTAGATCCAGTAATCTGTGAAGTTACATTATAAATGCTTTGATGATGGGAGGAGGTTTGGAGGGTGGTGGTGGTGGGGTGTTAGGGCTGGTGAGCTGATGTCAGCTGTGATGGCTTCAAACAGCATTTCCCTAGAGACTCTGTTTCCAGGCCAGATACACATTGCTGATTAAGACACTCATCCCTGTATTGATGTGGCTATAAAGTACAAGGTACTTCTACACATACTGATCTGGATCTTAACTGAACACAGGACACACACATACACACACTATCTATAATGTGTGTGTGTGTGTGTGTGTGTGTGTGTGTGTGTGTGTGTGTGTGTGTGTGTGTGTGTGTGTGTGTGTGTGTGTGTGTGTGTGTGTGTGTGTGTGTGTGCGTGTGCACACTTTCCAGTATATACCATACGTGTGCATGTATTTAGAGTGTAGACATGCACGGTGTGTACATAATACGCACACCTGTATAAATATGTACACTCAAATACATAAATAACTCAAAAAGAACATATAAAGCAACACGAAGAACTTCACACACACAAAAACACCGATAGATTGACCTGAGCTGTATATGGGAGCTCCTGCTAGATCGATGACAGACGAGGCTTAAAGTGGCAGTTGTGAGTGAGAGGCCTAGAGTCACACTGTACTTTGAGCGAATATCTTGTCACAAATCCTTTACTGTCCTTTTTGTAATACAGTGGTACCTCTACTTACAAAATTAATTGGTTCCAGAAGCCATTACGTAAGTAGAAAATTACGTAAGTAGAGACGCGTTTTCCATGTAAATGCCATAATCCGTTCCAAGCCCCAAAAAATTCCGACATAAATATTTTATAAAGCATATAAATGCATCAAAACATGTAACAAATACATGTTACGATTAGATTATTACACAATAAATGAGAGTTGTGCATAGTGTAAAAAACAAAGAATAGATTAAAGAATTAAAATGATGGTCATTTACCTTTTAACTGCTGTCTTCATTTGCCCTCTTTGGTTCATGCGCTCTGCCTAACAATGCCGAACAACAGTGAATTCCAGTCCTCCTTTGAAACTTCTCCAACCACCCACGCTATGCCTTAAACTCCTTAAACGTCCTTTTGTTTTAATAACGGGGCGATTGTAGATGCATTACTTGGCGAGATCAACCAAACGCAGCTCTTTTTCAGGCTTTTCTATTATCTCTTGCTTTGTTTGTACGGACAAAAAAACTAATTTCTTCGTCTTTTATTTTCCTCTTTTCTCCGTCACTTTCTTGGGGTCCATAGTGAATACTCTAAAAGTTAATATATTTACGTAAAACTATCAGAACACATTATGAGAACTTAATGACGGGGACGCTGCATAAACACCGATCTAGGTCCACACAGAGGTCCCTCTTAGCCAATGGGATGCCAGGAAGATACTAGGTAATAGCCAATGGCAGAGCAGCTATGAGAATGTTGCGTTCAGGAACCTGTGGGAGCCGCGAGTATCAGCCCATACTGTATTTTTACCTTTCGTATGTCGAAATTTCTTTCGTAACTAGAGGTAATATTTTCCTGCTGAGAAGTTTCGTAAGTCGAAAATTTCGTAAGTAGAGGAATTCGTAAGTAGAGGTACCACTGTATACATAAAGTGCCTAAAGCCTGCTTATGCCTGTACGTGAGTGCATGTGTATACAGTACTGTGATTTGGTTGAAGTGCAGGTTAAGGCTCCGTCCACACGATGACGGATTTTTTTAAAACGCAACTTTTTAAAAACGCATCGAAAGTGATTCGCGTCCACACGACAGCGATTTTTTATCCAATGGGAAATTTTAATCCAATCAAATTTTAATCAAATTTTATCCAATAGGAATCCTACGTGTTTTGTTGTCACAACATACGGGCCCATAAAAATGATGTCACAGCGGTTTTCGTCACAGGGAAGACGTCAGCGTTTTTAAAAAGTCCCGGGGATACGCCATCCACACGACAACGCAGACCCAGCGTTTTTAAAAAAAATCCACCTGTGTTGTCGTGTGGACGGAAGGCGTAATCGCAACAAAAAAGTTGTGTTTTTAAAAAATCTGTTGTCGTGTGGACTGGGCCTGAGTGTGATTGTGTTTTGAGAGATGATGGTGATATTCAGGTTTTAATCGTGATGATGAGACCCCTGACTGACTGATCCTCCGCTCTTCCTTTTATCCTGTGATTCTGTAATTAGTTGATTGACCTCTGCTGTCAGGGTCTAATTAGACATGGTAATTAAGGATTAGATGGTCCAGGAGGGAGGTGTGTGTGTGTGTGTGTGTGTGTGTGTGTGTGTGTGTGTGTGTGTGTGTGTGTGTGTGTGTGTGTGTGTGTGTGTGAGGTTGAAGGAGGTTAGAATTTGTGCATGAAAGGGGCTGATAAGGGACATGAAAGTTGATACGCTGCTTTTAGTTTTAGGGCATAGGGAACTGTCCCCTCTCCTTTGCTAGTGCTGTCTTGTTTGCAGTTTCTGTGCAAGGTGGATGCTAGTTGAATGTAAACAACGTTAATTAAAAAGTATCACTGTGCTAAACCTTGTCTATTGACATCAGTGAGCTGACTAATGCAATACAGTTAAGAAGAGCATTGTATTCTTGGAGTGGTAACACCCACCATTACAGTAGATGCTCAGCTGGCAGAATTAGTGACTAAGAGCTCAATGTTACCGATTCCTTTCTGCTTTGTGCACCAGCACCTATTTGGAGGGATAAATAAAAAGGTATTATGTATGTGATGACTAAACATTGCTCTGTATTACTCTTGCACTGTTCAAATCAAATAACTACATTTTACACTAAAGAAGCAGATCCCACAGACATTGTGGGAAAACAGAAAGCACAAAAGACCAGCAGAGATAAAAGTAACAGCTATTACAAAACCACAGTCGAGTGCACAATAAGAGCCACCTCGTGTCAAATTAAAAGAAAATATGAGGCAATAAGAAAAGAATTGGCCAAATAGAACACCTGAAATATCACAATATTTAGCAATTTATGATACATCTAGAGAGACTTATTTTGTATTTTCACCTAACTGAGTAAGATGGCACTTTTGCTGGTGTAATCAACAGATCCAACTGACAGACAAACAACACTCAGGCTGTCACAGATAGTGTTGATGTGTTTGAAGTGAAAGCGTTATGCATTGGCACCAAATACTGGTTCGGTTTCTTTGCTATGTTTTTTTTTTTTCAGATAAGAGTGTTTCATTGATATTCGATACAATATGGGAGACTCCAAAGAAAACATGTCAAAAACGATCAATGAAAGTAAATTCGCTTATGTAGGTGTTTATTGTATAAATCACATTACTAATCATGATAAAACAAGGTTGACAGTTTGAGTGAAACCAATTTGGAAAGAAAACATGATAGAAAAAGAGAACAAAGACTTATACTTGAATTTGTCTTATAATTACTGTAGATTCACATCTTACAAGGATGTCAAAACAGTTACTGGCTCAGGCTAGTCACGGCACCAACTGCATGTGATGAGGCATTATAGAAGTATCTCTCTTGAGATACAGTTACAAACACATGCTTATTGTAAGATTAAGTTAGGTGTAATAATCTTTTCTTCATAATGATTAGATATGAACTGCGCATGCGCGAGCTAGCCGCAGGTTTTCGTCTGCTCCGCTGTATGTCTTCTTTCTATTCTTTTTCTTTGTCTTACCTAAGTCTTTTTCTTATCTAATTAACCACGATGGATAGCAGTGTTTTCATGTACTCCAGAGAACAAATGCTGTCCATGAAAGTTAGAGGAGAGCCCGGTATACGCGATCTCATCCCCACTGAGATCCAGCGGCGGTACAGAGGGAGCCGGGGAGGTAAACAAAAGCGGGATAGGCTAGCGGCTAGAGCTAACAGCCGCCGGCGGGTCCGACCCTCGGTTCCCTCCGTCATCATGGGGAACGTGAACTCGCTGCCCAACAAGGTGGACGAACTGACGGCGCTGTGCAGGACTGAGCAGCGCTACAGGGAGACCAGCTTGTTGGTGTTCTCTGAGACGTGGCTGACGGACCACGTTCCCGATGCTAACGTCGGACTGACCGGCTTTTCCTCCGTACGAGCGGACCGGGACACGAACACCGCTGGCAAGAAGAAGGGAGGCGGTCTGATCATCTACACCAACAACAGATGGTGTCACCCAGGACATGTGACCGTGAAAACCACGCTGTGCAACAGGGATCTGGAGCTAACAGCTGTTAGCATCAGGCCCTACTACTTGGCGCGTGAATTTTCACACGTCATTGTCCTCGCCGTCTACATCCCTCCACGTGCAGACCCAGAGACTGCACGAGAGACCATCTGTGGGACCACCTCTGATCTTCGGACCCGGCACCCGGAGGCGCTTGTCATCATCACGGGGGACTTTAACCACGTCACCTTGGACTCATGTCTCCCCACCATGTCCCAGTGTGTAGACTGTCCCACACGGAAGAACAGAACCATCGATCTGTTTTACACGAATGCCAAGGAGGCATACACCGCCACCCCCCTCCCCCCACTAGGCAGATCGGACCACAACCTAGTGTGCCTTCAGCCCACCTACATCCCGCTGGTGAAACGGCTGCCAGCAACAACACGGCAGGTCAGGAGGTGGTCCCCGGAAGCAGAGGAGACGCTGAGGGACTGCTTCCAGACCACCGACTGGGATGTTATTGTGGGCTCACATGGGGAAGACATTGAGGGGGCAGCTCAGTGTTTTACAGATTATATGAACTTCTGTGTGGACACAGTGGTCCCTGTCAGGACAGTCAAGTGTTACCCAAACAACAAACCATGGGTAACAAAGGAGGTGAAGGCTGTCCTGAACAGGAAGAAGCGGGCGTTCAGGAGTGGGAACGAGGATGCGATGAGAGAGGCTCAGCAGGAAGTGAGACTCTGCCTGAGGGAGGCCAAGGACAGCTACAGGAGGAAGCTGGAGAACCAGCTTGGGCGCAACCAAGTGCGGGAGGTCTGGAGTGGCATGAGGGCCATCACCGGCTATGGAGAGGGCCGCGGTACAGTGGAGGGGAACGTGGAGAGAGCTGATGAACTTAACAGCTTTTTTAATCGGTTCAGCTCCCCCATCACTCCATGCGCCTGTCCCCTGAGTTCCCCCGGCCCATCTGATCCGACTCCACCAACCTCCTTCTCCCCCTCTCCGTCCGGCTTATCTGCATCCCCCTCTCCCTCTCCGTCCACCTCGCCCACTTACTTCAGCCCAAACCCAGATCCTTCCCCCACCCCAACTGCCGGACCCCCCGGCCGGAGGGATCAACGTGCCGCGCCCCCACTTACGGCCATCACCGTGGAACAGGTGACGTCTGCGTTGCGGAGGCTTCGCCCAAGGAAGGCGGCCGGACCAGACCAGGTCCCCCCTAGACTCCTCAAGGCCTGTGCTGCCGAACTGGGCGGACCCCTACACCAGGTCTTCGACCTCAGTCTCCGGCTGGGGAGGGTCCCGTCCTTGTGGAAGACATCCTGCATCGTCCCTGTACCCAAGCGGAGACGCCCCACTGAGCTCAACGACTATCGACCAGTCGCTCTCACGTCGCACGTGATGAAGACCCTAGAGCGACTGGTCCTGGAGCTCATGCGTCCCCTGGTGCAGGGTGCGATGGACCCTCTCCAGTTCGCCTACCGGCCACAAGTTGGGGCTGATGATGCAGTCCTGTATCTCCTCCACCGGGCCCTCTCCTACCTGGATGTCGGGAGTTGTGCAGTGAGGGTGCTCTTTTTCGACTTCTCGAGCGCCTTCAACACCATCCAGCCCCGGCTCCTGCGGGAGAAACTGTCATCCATGGGTGTGGATCCCTACCTCGTGAGCTGGATCACGGACTATCTAACAGACAGACCCCAGTACGTCCGTATGGGGAACTGTCTGTCATCAGTGGTGACCAGCAGCACCGGGGCCCCGCAGGGAACGGTACTCTCCCCCCTTCTCTTCACCCTCTACACAACAGACTTCCAACACAACTCGGGTACGTGCCACATGCAGAAGTTCTCTGATGACACTGCAATTGTGGCATGTATCAGGGGGGGTGATGAGAGGGAGTACAGGAGAGTGGTGACGGACTTTGTGGGGTGGTGTCAGCGGAACGAGCTTCAGCTGAACATCTCCAAAACCAAGGAGATGGTGCTGGATTTCCGGCGGGCACCACCCTCCCCACAGCCAGTAGTCATCGGGGGTAAGGAGGTGGACGTTGTGGGGACTTATAAGTACCTGGGGCTGCAGCTGGACAGTAGACTGGACTGGTCGCACAACCTGGACTGTGTATACAAGAAGGGTCAGAGTAGGTTGTACTTCTTGAGGAGGCTGGCCTCCTTCAACGTCAGCTCTAATCTGCTCAGACTGTTTTACCAGTCCATTGTGTCCAGTGTGCTGTTTCACGCCATTGTGTGTTGGGGTGGTGGTGCCAGGAAACGGGACACAGAGAGAATCCACAGGCTCATCCGGAGGGCTAGCTCTGTGATCGGTCAGGATCTGGACTCGATACAGACTGTCCTAGAGAGGAGGACTATGTCCAGGTTTAGGTCGATCCTGGGTAACACCACCCACCCCCTGCACACCACCATCACCCAGCAGAGGAGCTCCTTCAGTGGCAGACTGCTGTCACCAAGCTCCTCCACTGAGAGACTCAGGACCTCCTTTGTGCCTCGTGCCATCAGGGGGCACAACCACTCTCTCAGGAGGAGGGGGTCTGAAGCCGCAGGGTCATCAAGGTCGGGTGAGAAAGGATAGACGTGGGGGGTCTGGGACGCACTGTGGATGCGCTGTGGGACACTTGTGGGGGTCCTTAACCAGTTAACAGCTCGGCTCATTCACGTGTTACTCATCACACTTCATCGACTCCCAAAGCTCTTTCTTCTCTTCTTCTCCCATGTGCCTATGCTTCCTTCCTTTTATTTTAGGCTATTCTTTTTCCTGTTGTTATAATTATGTAACAGCATGTATATAATGTTACTTATACTTTCTGTCATGTGTGTATTTATTGTATTTATTGTATCTCTTGCGAGCAGATGTCACCTGAATTTCCCTTGGGATCATTAAAGTATATATCTATCTATCTATCTATCTATCTATTATTGAAGAACAGATAATGTAGCCACAAAAGGATACAAATGTAGCCACAAGAGGACACAAATGTCACCACAAGAGAGTGCCTTATTGTGCCAGTCCCAAGCCTGGATAAATACAGAGGGATGCGTCAGGAAGGGCATCTGGCGTAAAACTTTTGCCAAATCAAACATGCGAATCAAACCTATGACTTCCATACCGGATCGGTTGAGGCCCGGGTTAACAACGACCGCCATCTGAGCTGTTGACCTACAGGGTGCCGGTGGAAATTGGTCGAAGAAGGAGAGGAGGAAAGTGTGTTCGGAGGAAGAGAGAGAAGAGGTGCGCCAAGAGTATAGGACTGAGAGTAGGGACGTTGAATGTTGGAACTATGACAGGAAAAGGTAGAGAGTTGGTTGACATGATGTAGAGAAGGAAGGTAGTGCTGTGTGTCCAGGAGACCAAGTGGAAAGGTAGTAAGGCTAGAAGTTTAGGAGCAGTGCTATTCTATCATGGTGTACATAGGAAAAGAAATGGAGTAGGAGTTATCTTGAAGGAGGAGTTTGTTAGGAATGTCCTGGAGGTAAAAAGAGTGTCAGATAGAATGATGAGTCTGAAGCTAGAAATCGAAGGTGTGATGCTCAGTGTTGCTAGTGGGTATGCTCCACAGGTAGGATGTGTGCTGGAGTAGAAGGAACAATTCTGGCTGGACTTTGAGGAAGTGATGCAGAGCATACCTAGAAGTGAGAGAGTTGTCATTGGAGCAGACTTCAATGGACATGTTGGTGCAGGAAACAGAGGTGATGAGGAGGTGATGGGCAGGTTTGGTATTCAGGAGAGGGACGCAGAAGGACAGATGGTAGTTGACTTTGCAAAAAGAATGGAAATGGCTATAGTTAATATTTTCTTCCAGAAGAGACAGGAACATAGGGTGACCTATAAGAGTGGTGGTAGGAGCACACAGGTAGAATACATCTTGTGTAGACGGTGTAATCTGAAGGAGATCAGTGACTGCAAAGTAGTGGTAGGCGAGAGTGTAGCCAAACAGCATAGGATGGTGGTGTGTAGGATGACTCTGGTGGTGAGGAAGATGAAGAGGGCAAAGGAAGAGCAGAAGACGAAATGGTGGAAGCTGAAAAAGGAAGAGTGTTGCATGACTTTTAGGAAGGTGTTAAGACAGGCTCTGGGTGGCCAGGAAGTGCTTCCAGATGACTGGAAAACTACAGCTAATGTGATCAGGGAGACAGGTAGGAGAGTACTTGGTGTGTCACCTGGAAGGAAAGTAGATAAGGAGACTTGGTGGTGGAATGAAGTGGTACAGAAGTGTATACAGAGAAAGAGCTTAGTCAAGAAGAAGTGGGACACTGAGAGGACTGGGGAGAGTAGACAGGAGTACAGGGAGATGCAGCATAAGGTGAAGGTAGAGGTAGCAAAGGCCAAACAAGGGGCTTATGATGACTTGTATGCTAGGTTGGACAGTAAGGAGGGAGAGACTGATCTATACCGGTTGGCAAGACAGAGAGACAGAGATGGGAAGGACGTGCTGCAGGTTAGGGTGATTAAGGATAGGGATGGAAGTCTATTGACAGGTGCCAGTAGTGTGATGGGAAGATGGAAAGAGTACTTTGAAGAGTTGATGAACGTGGAAAATGAGAGAGAACAAAGACTAGAAGAGGTGACTGTTGTGGACCAGGATGTAGCAAAGATTAGTCAGGATGAAGTGAGGAGGGCATTGAAGAGGATGAAGAGTGGAAAGGCACTCGGTCCTGATGATATACCTGTGGAGGTTTGGAAGTGTCTAGGAGAGGTGGCAGTAGAGTTTCTGACTGGGTTGTTCAACAGGATCTCAGATAGTGAGAGGATGCCCGAGGAATGGAGGAGAAGTGTGCTGGTGCCCATTTTTAAGAACAAGGGAGACATACAGAGTTTGGCAACTACAGAGCAATAAAGCTGATGAGCCATACAATGGAGTTATGGGAAAGAGTAGTGGGAGCTAGACTAAGGGCAGAAGTGAGCATTTGTGAGCAGCGGTATGGTTTCATGCCAAAAAAGAGTACTACAGACGCAGTATTTGCATGAGGATGTTGATAGAGAAGTACAGAGAAGGCCAGAGGGAGCTGCATTGTGTTTTTGTAGATCTGGAGAAAGCTTATGACAGGGTGCCCAGAGAGGAACTGTGGTATTGTATGAGGAAGTCTGGAGTGGCAGAGAAGTATGTTAGAGCGGTGCAGGACATGTATGAGGACTGTAAGACAGTGGTGAGGTGTGCTGTAGGTGTGACAGAGGAGTTCAAGGTGGAGGTGGGAGTGCATCAGGGATCAGCTCTGAGCCCCTTTTTGTTTGCAATGGTGATGGACAGGCTGATAGACGAGGTTAGATAGGAATCTCCATGGACTATGATGTTTGCAGATGACATTGTGATCTGCAGTGAGAGCAGGGAACAGGTGGAGGAGAAGCTAGAGAGGTGGAGGTTTGTCCTGGAAAGGAGAGGAATGAAGGTTAGCCGCAGTAAGACAGAATACATGTGTGTGAATGAGAGGGACCCAAGTGGAAGAGTGAGTTTATAGGGAGAAGAGATCAAGAAGGTGAAGGATTTCAAATACTTAGGGTCAACAGTCCTGAGCAATGGAGAGTCTGGAAAAGAGGTGAAGAAGCGTGTACAGGCAAGATGGAACGGGTCGAGAAAAGTGTCAGGTGTGATGTGTGATAGAAGAGTTTCAGTTAAAATGAAAGGGTGTACAAAACTGTGGTGAGACCAGCAATGTTGTTTGGTCTAGAGACAGTGTCACTGAGAAAAAGACAGGAGGCAGAGCTGGAGGTAGCAGAGATGAAGATGCTGAGGTTCTCTCTGGGAGTGACCAGGAAGGATAGGATCAGGAATGAGTACATCAGAGGGATAGCACATGTTAGAAGTTTTGCAGATAAAGTCAGAGAGGCCAGACTGAGATGGTTTGGATATGTCCAGAGGAGAGATAGTGGATATATTGGTGGAAGGATGCTGAGTTTTGAACTCCCAGGCAGGAGGCCTAGAGTAAGACCAAAGAGGAGGTTTATGGACGTAGTGAAAAAGGACATGCAGGTAGTTGGTGTGAGAGAAGAGGATGCAGAAGACAGGGTTAGATGGAGATGGAGACAATTGATTCGCTGTGGTGACCCCTAAAGGGAAAGCCGAAAGGAAAAGAAGAAGAGGATTATTGAAGAACAGATGTGCATGTAGGTGATAGGGTGGCGCAGTGGGTAGCCCTGTCACCGCACAGAAAGGCGGTCCCCGGTTTGAGTCCCGCTCTGTGTGGAGTTTGCATGTTCTCTCCGTGTCTGCGTGGGTTCTCTCCGAGTTCGCCGGCTTCCTCCCGTCTCCAAAAGCATGCACTTCAGGCGAAGTGGCCGGCGGCTTCAAATTACCTGTAGATGTGAGTGTGGGTGTGCGTGTTTGTCTGTCTCTATGTGGCACTGGCGTCGTGCCCGGAGTGTACCCTGCCTTATGTCCCCACTCTGTTGGGATAGGCTCCACCAACCCCGGGTGGAAAAATGTCTGCTTTTGGAAATTCATACCACATTTGAGAAAGTTCAAGTTAATGTTAAGAAAATTAATGTGAAGGAAACCAGTATGTAGTACGTGTGATCGTCATCCGCTGCAACATAGTGCTAATCAGAGACATTCACTACTGCTTTACCCTCACATAACCTATAGTGGCATCCAAAGTTGAAAAAAAAAAAATACAGTTGCAGAATACAAGCATTGAGTGTGAACCATGAAATGCAAGGAGCAGCTCTTCAAATGAACCAGAGCAGAGATGGTGATATGGAGATAGCTGGTAGTGCAGCTTTAGTGTTTAGATTGATGTGGCATCATTTTCTAACTGGGGATGACCTAGTTAGAAAATAACAGCAGATAAAAACAGAGTGAGGGAGAATAGAGGAGGAAAGCCAACAGAAACAACAGCACTGGGAGCATCCTCCAGACATTTGGCCTGGACCAGTAATATCCAGATCAACCCTGATTTAATTTGAATACACATGTAAGTATGAATGATCCACCTGCTGCCCTCACAAAGTAGATTAGGTTCTCTTACTCAAAGCTCTACATCCTCATGAATATTTGACTGCACCTCGACCGACGCCTTCAGGCTACACTGCCTTTTAAAATACTACATGCCAATCAGCACAAATTTTACCTGGGATTCGTGTTTGATTTGTGTGTTTATTATTGTGTGTATTGAGTCTTGATCAATTTAAAGTGATTAGAGAGCTTCCTCTACTTTATTAATTCCTCCGGGATTAATAAAGTATCTATCTATCTATCTATCTATCTATCTATCTATCTATCTATCTATCTATCTATCTATCTATCTATCTATCTTTTCAGTAATTTAAAACATGTCCATACTTACACTTATGTGACTGGAATATACTATATGCATAAATAGCAAGTCAGGGGAAATTTTCCAGATGACATTGAAATTAAACTTTAAATAAAATATTGTTTGACCTCAACATTTAGCAGGAAGATAATGCCTGCCTTACTCAGTAGTTTCACTCGATGAACCTGGACTGTGTGTGTGTGTTTGTGTATCTTTGGATGTCTGGTAGAACACTGTTAAATTGCTGTTCCTAGTCTTTAAACACAGACACAACTATGTGGAGATATTCTATCCTAGTTCACCATTCTACAACTCATCTGCTATGAATGTGTAAAGTATGTTAATTTTCATGACTTGGCCTACACAATCCGTTGATAAACACACTGCCTGCAGACAATGTCTGAACTGTTGTAAATGTATGAAATCAAGTGTTTTATGATACAATTTCTGTGACTAGTCACTCTGTTCCATCATTTGAAAACCTCCAAAAAGAATCCAACCCGTTTTCATATGAGGAAAATAAATATACACTATACCATGTTGTATGATATAACAGAAATCAATGTATCAATGTATGGAATGACAGACAGGTCATATTACATTATTACAAACATTACATAAACTCACATTCATATTAATAACAATTTGGGAGTGAAGTTCATTCATTTTCATGTACCGCCGCTGTATCCGCCGTAACGGGTCACGGGGAGCTGGAGCCTATCCCAGCTGGCACAGGACGTGAGGCGGGGGACACTCCGGGCATGACGTCAGTGCACCGCGGAGCCACATACAAAGACATACAAACACGCACACACACACACACACACACACACACACACACACACACACACACACACACACACACACACACACACACACACACACACACACACACACACACACACACACACACACACACACACACTCCAATGGGCAAGTTGGGACCGGCCAATCAACCTGAAGTGCATGCTTTTGGAGGTGGGAGGACGCCAGACAACCCGGAGAGAACCCACGCGGACACGTTGAGAACATGCGAACTCCGCACAGAGCGGGACTCGAATCTGGACCCGCCGTGTTGTGAGGCGACAGCGCTAACCACTGCACCACCGTGCTGCCTGGGAGTGAAGTTGTTAATGATAATTTGTGTTAAGAAGTGCACTGGCGTCGCTCCCGGAGTGTCCCCTGCCTCATAACTCCAGCTGGCTTGGATAGGCTCCATCACCCCATGACCCGCGACAGCGGATGAAGCAGGTGTAGAAAATGAATGACTGATTGAAAGTGCTGTGTTGCTACTTGACTATGTCACTTAATAGGAAATAAATACATATGCCTTATATTCCATAAAAATTATTGTTGTCATATTAATATATCATATGTACAGTATATTTCTTATTAAGGTTGTTTCTCTTTAAGATAACGTAGGAGTACTGAGTGGACCACTTTGATGTAGTGAAAAAGGTGTAGTTAAAAAAATGGAAATGTATTGGAGAGATGATGAGATCCCATGTAACAAAGCTGTGACAGGAGATTTTTATGAAAAAAAGTGGCTTTTCAAGGTAAATATGAATTTATCCCTGGAGACCTGATGAGACATAAATGAGGTGAGAGGAACGGAGAGGAGATATTTGTGAAAACTGCTAGAATTCAGCGGTTGAAGTGTATCATTAGAAGCAGACAAAGAATGTACCCCCACATAGCACCTGACGCCAGGTTGGATCCGCCCTTAACACGCGCAGTTTCACCTCGGTGGATCACCTACTTTGGGGAAGCACACAGGAAACGGAGCGGTTGCGGGCAGCGCACCGTCATACAGCGGGTTCGGTACGGAGGCCGGGTGGATCCGCAAAGTGGATGTCTTGCGGATCTGCCTGTCTCAGTCATTTCGGGGACGTGCACAGGAGCCGTGCCGGTTGCGTGCAGCGTAACCGGGCAGTTGCCGTTGTGTGCAGTATTGTGGTTTATACACAGGGTAGAGCACTACTGACTTCCTCCATCGAAGGAACACAGATAATTTAGGGAAGGTGCCGGTGATGAGCAGCAGGTGTGTGTGAACAAGGACATGCAAACAATTTGTTGATCGTGCGTGAAAGTTATCCCACATAGCACCCGACGCGGGGGCAGATCCGCCCTTAACATGGGCAGTTCCGCCTCGGCGGCTTACTCATTCGGGGAAGCGCACAGGAAATGGCCCGATTGCGGGCAGCGCACCATCATATAGCGGACTCGGTACGGATGCCAGGCGGATCTGCAGAGCGGATGCCCCTACCAAGATAGTACCTGATACCGATGATGATGAGCTGATCGATGATGAGCTCCAACACACCTGATCCTCATTCAAACGATCAGGTGTTTTGGAGCAGGGAGACGTCTATCTGGGGGGCGTGCCCCTGTGACGAAAACCTGGCTATTTTTTTTGACGTACAACGGCTCCATGTCGAAGAGGCGTTTATGCTTGACAGTTATAAAGTTTATAAATTTAACGGATGCGGACCCGATCCCCATCTGTTCATGAAGTGGCTGACCTGGCCAAAACGAACCCAGTCCGGGACCGTTCATGACCCAGTGCCACCCCGGTCCGGCGCAGACCCGTTCCACAAATTTTGGTACAAACTTCCATGAACTCAGACACCAGTTGTGGCTCCTACAACTCTATTTTACTCGTACTGACATGACAGCTCCAAACACACCTGAACTGAATTTATTCTCATGTGGTCCTTCAGGACTGGATTAAAGTCAATGAGCAAGACATGTAGCTAATGTTCAGTTCTCCCCACCTCCCAGACATAAAAACATCGTCCAAAATTTTAAAGTTAACTTGAGCTAGTTACTGTAATAAGTTTGACAATCTCTCAAACTAACGTTGATGCTAGCTCTGTACTGTTAGCAAGCCTAACTTACCATAATTGAACATTTCAGAAACAACGAAACAAGTGGTCTTTATCTATCGTTACGATATCGGACTTGCGCAGGAGGATTAATAAGCGGAGTGGAGTATACAGTATATTTTCTTTATTGGACATGTGCCTGCTACATCACCTGAGCACTCGCACAGTAATCATGCCGCACTAGACCTGTCAAGCCCATCACATTTACATACACATACAACAGAACTACTTCCGCTCACAAGAGGAAGCACCAAAATAAGAGCGTCATATACTTATGCGTAACATCTATGATGAATATAATTTTGCCAGTAAGTCGAAAGTACATATTACATATTTTTGAGTGTCTTCTACTTACAGAATCTACCGTGTTCAGCATTGTCTTCATCTGGCGTCTGTGGGCGGAGAAAGGTGCGTACGTAATGCGGTCATCCAGGCTCGTAATGTATTGACCCATCACGAAACCCCTGCATGTCCCAGTCTGACACAGAACTGGCGTCTTGGGTGAGGAATGTGAATGAATGAATAATAAATTTATAAACTTTATAACTGTCAAGCATAAACGCCTCTTCGACATGGAGCCGTTGTACGTCAGAAAATAGTTTTCGTCACAGGGGCACGCCCCCCAGATAGATGTCTCCCTGCTCCAACATACCTGATCGTTAGAATGAGGATCAGGTGTGTTGGAGCTCATCATCGATCAGCTCATCATCATCTGTATCAGGTGCTATCTTGGTAGGGGAATCCGCTCTGCGGATCCGCCTGGCATCCGTATCGAGTCCGCTTAATGACGGTGTGCTGCCCGCAACCGCTTCGTTCCCTGTGTGCTTCCCCAAAGCGGGTGATCCGCCGAGGCGGAACTGCACATGTTAAGGGCGGATCTGCCCCGGCGTCAGGTGTTATTTGGGTAGGAGGATACAGTTAGACCAGTGGTTCTTAACCTTGTTGGAGGTACCAAACCCTGACGGTTAGTGATGGGCAGATGAAGCCCCATGAAGCATTGAAGCCTTTCATCCCAATCGGTTCACGGTGGTTCGGAGCTTCATGAGGCTTCATTTGCTCTAGTACGACATCTACTGGATGCTAAAATATCAAGTGTGCGGCATTTTGCAGAAAGCCTGTTAATAAAACTGTCAGCAAAAAAAAGAAGTATGCAAAACATGTATAGTTTAGTGAGTATAATATATATATATATATATATATATATATATATATATATATATATCCGTAGCGGAGCGTTCCCGTGATGGGAGTGTCGATACAGAATACACGTCCGATGCCTCGCTGCCGGCGAGGCTTCGGACGTCATCATTTATAACTCCTCCCATCGATGAAGCAAGCCTCGATTCGCGCTTCGCCGGAACGCCCCTCTCCTGTTAGGCACACGCTTCGGAGCTTCGATCCCCAGCGTCACATCACAACTGATGGTTTCATATGCTCACCCACCGAACCCTTCTTTAGTAAAAAAAAAATATTTTTTTGTCAAATTTAAAACAGAAGTATATGTTTTACTGGTGTATTTAATGATTTGTGCATTAATGTTACCTTTTTAAAAAAACAAAACCAAGACAGTGCATGAATTCACATGAAATTATCTACCCGCAAATCAGTGTGACTTCTGCTGTTGTTATTGAGACACCAGTTCAGATATGCGTGGCTTCACCTTGGCAAGTGCTGCTCTTCTGTCATTTTCACAGCAAAGTCTGTTTCTTTTGTTTTCCATGCAGCTTAAGGAAGTGTTTATTTATGCCAGTGCAAGACAAGAGTTGCTCAACTTGTCTTTGCAAACCATGCAGAACACTGACTCCCATCACGTTCCGTTATACATGTAAATTCACATTGCTCATATTCGACAACCACTTTCTTTTGCACAACACAGTTACTATAAATTAAAATATTAAGAAAGCAATCAGATGGCGTACCATCATGACAGGAATAAACGACTATTGAGTGTGCAAAATCCCATGTAGCACAGGTAGGCTAATCGATGTAGCGTGATCACCTGCAGCCAGTGATGGCTAAGGGGAGTGTATCATCACGAAGTGACACGATGTGTCAAACGTACACATTGATTCGTGTATGTTTGGCAAAAACACCCAACAGATCGTGTCGGGTGTTTTGTCTTGACATCCATCTCTGCCGAACCCCTTGAGACCGACTCACCGAACCCCTAGGGTTCGATCGAACCCAGGTTAAGAACCACTGAGTTAGACAAAGAAGCACCTTTATCAATCAATCAATCAATCAAGTTTTATTTATATAGCACTTAATCATGGCAGCAGACATTTCAAAGCGCTTTAACAGACAGAGAAACCCAACTGAACCCTCCAGAGCAAGCATAAGCGACAGTGGCGGGGAAAAACTCCCTCGATGAGGAAGAAACTCCGGGCAGGACCCAGACTCTTTTGGGCGGCCATCCGCCTCGACCGGTTGGGTGGAAAAGAAATCAAAGGTGGCGCGGAGGAAAAAGGAAGCCGGACCCCAGCCGATAATTAGGTTAGGGGTGGTACTGGTGGGATGGGAAGAGCAGGTCCATAGCAGATGGGTGGATGAAGGATGAACCTGAGAAAAACCTGTGAGGACATAGAGCACAGAGACTCCAGGGAAGAAGTTTAGTTAGTAGGGTATGATTGGAGACTTGGAGAGTGAGATCGGAGAAGAGGAGGAGTAACAGAGATGGTTGGAGAGAAGGGGGAGGAGAGAGGAACTCAGTGAGTCTGGATGTTGAGTCTCCAGCAGTGTAGGTCTATATGAAAATAAACGTAGTAACCTAAGTTGCCATTAATTGTAAAATTTATGAAAAAGAAAAGTTTTAAGTCTAGTCTTAAATAGTGAGAGGGTGTCTGCCCCCCGAACTGAGGTAGGGAGGTGGTTCCACAATAGAGGGGCTTGATAGCAAAAGGCTCTAGTCCCCGTCCTACTTTTATAAATTCTAGGAACCACCAGTAGGCCAGTATGTTGAGAGCGTAATGCTCTAGATGGATTATAAGGAACTAAAAGTTCCTTCAGATAGGTCGGTGCCTGGCCACGAAGGGCTTTGTAAGTGAGTATTTTAAAATCTATCCTAGCTTTCACAGGAAGCCAGTGCAGAGAAGCCAGCACAGGAGAAATATGGTCTCTGGCACTGGTCCTGGTCAGAACACGGGCGGCAGCATTCTGAATTAGTTGAAGAGTCTTCAGCGACTTTTTGGGGCAGCCTGAAAAAAGTGCGTTACAGTAATCTAGTCTTGAAGTGATGAAAGTGTGGATTAATTTCTCTGCATCACTCCGTTTTAAAATATGCCTGATTTTAGCAATGTTTCGGAGATGGAAAAAGGCCGTTCTAGAAACCTGCTTCATGTGTGTGTTAAACGAGAGATCCTGATCAAAGATGACACCTAGGTTCCTCGCAGTGGTTTTGGCCTCAAACATGATGCCATCCAAGGTTATTACATCACTTGGCACTACATCCCTAAGTTTTTTGGCCGAGCACAACAACTTCAGTTTTTTCAGAATTGAGATGTCAAAAGTTATTTGTCATCCAATCTTTAATCCCTTTAATACATGCCTGTAATTTGCACAACTGGCTGACTTTATCAGGTTTAATCGAGATATATAATTGCGTATCATCGGCATAACAATGGAAGTTGATGGAGTGTTTCCTTATCAAATTACCCAGAGGAAGCATGTACAAGATAAACAGTATTGGACCAAGAACCGAGCCTTGAGGAACTCCATAAATAACTATAGTTGACTGAGAGGAGTTGTTATTAACGTGAACAAACTGGGAACGGTCAGTTAAATAGGACTTAAACCACATCAGTGCTGATCCCTTAATATCAATTGTTTGGTCCGGTCGTGCTAGAAGAATATTGTGGTCAAACGCCGCACTAAGGTCCAAGAGAACCAGTATAGAAACAAGTCCTCTGTCTGAAGCGGTTAGAAGGTCGTTGCTAACCTTGACAAGTGCTGTCTCCGTACTATGATGTTCCCTGAAACCTGACTGGTAATTCTCAAATAAACTGTTGGATTTAAGGAAATCACATAACTGATTAGCGACTATTTTCTCCCAAGATCTTAGATAAAAATGGGAGATTTGAGATGGGTCGATAATTATTTAGAACAGTAGGGTCCAGGTTAGGTTTTTTGAGAAGTGGCTTAATTACAGCTACTTTAAAGGACCGTGGTACATATCCAGTAGATAAAGACATGTTAATTATATTAAGGAAGTGGTTGCCAAGTAAAGGTAGGGCTTCTTTGATGAGTTTAGTTGGAATTGGATCTAACAGACAGGAGGATGGTTTAGCTGAGGAGATTATTTTAATCAGCTGACTGATCTGACTGACTTAAGCTAAAATCTAACTTTAGCGTACTACTGCTCCAAGCTCACAATGATAGCATGCTGAAATATTAGAAAATATGATGCTAATCATTTCATTTTTATAGCTTGCAAACATTTCATAATTAGCAAAAATCAAACTCAGACTGGTGGAAAGGAAATTTGCAACTCATTTATTACTAAATGGTGCTAAATGAAAAACCAGGGGGGTGCTCTTAAATATAGCCCCTGGGACATGAATGTGAAATGTATTATTAATCAACCTCAAAGATGTTAGATATTTCAATATTAAACTGAACCCTTGTGTGGTGTAGAGGAAAAGTGTGGATACAAGTATTTCATTGTCCAATATTTTTAGATATTTCAATGTGAACCAAAGTGGTGGTCCAATTGTAGAATGTCATTTTTAAGTCACAATGTGAATTTTTAAAAATTCCAAATAACAAGAGTTCTTCTCAACTAAGGAGAACACTGATTCTAATTTTAAAAGTTGTGTGCCATTTCAAGGACCAAAGTTTTACAGGATCGCAACAGGGTTGTATTTCAAATCCTTCTTCAAATGAAGTCCAAAAATGTGGCTGGCTTTTACAGGGCTGTGAAGGATCTATAACTTGGCTCCTTCAAGGCCTACCCTCTCTCAAAATTAATTTTGCAGCTGTGATTTTTTTTTTCCCTTTAAACAGTGTGTGCCAACTTCATGGACCCCTTGCTCAGCAGCTGTAGAGAGAACATGAAGCATCTCAATTTCATATAATAAAAGGCTACGCACACACACACACACACACACACACACACACACACACACACACACACACACACACACACACACACACACACACACACACACACACACACACAAAAGTTTTGCTTCAAAATCTGTTTACCTTCCCAAAACTACAATGGTTTTAATGATGACAATTGTTTTTATTATGACTACTTACACTGCTGGGGTTTTTTTTACAGCTGACTTTAGTTCAGTTACCACCACCATGTCTTTAACTACAATTAACTATGACCCTTCATCAACTAACCAACTGCAGCTGTGAACGTTGCTAGGCGACAGACACGGCACTTTGTGACTCAAGGGTAAGGACAGTGAGAGCCAGTGAAATCCTCTGTAGAACAGTCCAGCACTCATCATGTTCTGCACGCCCCCATTTCAGATGAATGACATTCACAGTTCCAAATTTCAAATTTTGAGCTACATTCACATTCAAAAAGGAGCTAGTTCTTTTTTTCTTTTCTATTCTTTTTTTTCCCTTTTCCTTTCTTAAGAGCTGCACTGAGCTATTTTATTGGTAAAGCCTTCTACTCATCCATCCATATCCCAAATATCACCATTGCCCATTTTGCAGACTACATGAATAATTATATACGACAGAATTTCAGACGGAAATTACCTTTGAAAGCAAAAGAAAAACAGTGGAAGCATTCACCAGTGAACAATGAGTCATTCAGCAGACTAGTCAAATCTAAAAGGTTCACTGATTAATTCAGCTCTATGTGCAAAAAAGATATGAAACAAAGAAAGACTGTGGTACTTGAAATCCTATTTAAGCTGTTGAATTGACAGCAATTTTTTTTTAAAATGTACATGCTTCAAAGGAAGAGGTTTAGTGCTACTCCTGGCATACAATTTAGAGAAAGTAACACTTAGAAACACCAGAAACATTTGCATGGAAAAAATAAATAAATAAAAACTTAATAAATAAATTATAAGGCGTGTGAGAGTCCACCAGAGTAAATCAATTCAGAAGACTTAACAACATCCCAGGTATCAATAAAGACAAAAAAATTATAATAATTAAAAAAAATACCAGGGAAATATAAGCTACAATTGTGAACATAAATCTGAGTGTAGTGGTGGGGTTTGGTTAGCTTCAGTGGCAGCTAAGACAGCGTGTGGGAGTGGTTCATGGAGCGGGGTGGGAGAAGTGAGGATGTAATTACGGCAGCTGTTTGTGTTGGACTGATTACTCTCTCTAATGGCAGTAAAAAAGACTTCCAAAGAATAAAGACTTAGCGGACATAGTCTCGGCAGTCGTCACTGAGAGAACCCACGCGCTCTGGTAGAAGAGTTAACTGTTACAAATTGTATCAAATTTAATTGATTTTTTGACATTAAAATTTACTCATTATGTGTAGGTGAAATAAAACATTATTTGTAGTTCAAACTAGTTGACTTTTTCTTTGTGTGCCACTGCTCATGCTGGAGAAAAGAAAAAGAAAAAAACAGAAGAAGCGTTTGACTATTGAAGATTTGTGGCAAATTATGGCTGTGAACTGGTCTACTCTAGGCTCTTTTTTTTCATTCACATCTCCATTCATTGTCTCTATTTCTCCTCCATTGTCTTCAGAGCTTTAATTTCTGTTTGCATATTATCTTACATCTGTTAATCAGGCAATATATTTGTGTGTTTCTAAAATCCCCCTGTTTGAGCTTTACAATGTTGACCCTGTTATTGAGAAATAATTTGGATTTTAGAGGAAAGTAGGAGGATGTTTGTTACAGTGACAGATTTTTTTGTTTTTCGCATTAAGTGTAGAATAAACTGGTTTTTCTGCACAGTTTATACTTCAACAAGAGATGGAGAAATCCATGTCACCATAAGCGAGGAGGGAAAAGAAAAATAAGTTTTGTTGAAATCAGACAGATGAAGACAGAGTGTGTTCTTGTGTTTGTGATAAGTCTGTCATCCTTGGCCTTCCTTAAACTCTTTCTAAAAGACAGCCCAGCTCAAGAGACTGAATTTGATAGTAGGCTGAATTGCACAGAGGAATCCGGCCTGTCTCTGAATGGCGTGTACTTGATTCCTGTGTGAATTTCTTGAGGCCTGCTGCCATGAAAAGTCCCTTGACCTTTATTTTAACACATTTGCCAATTCATCTTTTTTATCCTGAACATACTGTTTGGAAACTAAAGTGCTACATGAGCTGGGGCTAAAAGTATGCATTTACATTTTAGAAAATCCTTTATGGAGTGGTCAAAAATGCACTCACCTTTACCTGGTAGAAAGATGGCTTAAAGTGAAGTGGAGAATAGTAATGAGTCAAAGCCTGGTAAAATTCTAAACTTGGCTACAGGTCTCCTGACGCAGGTAAGTGTTCACATTGCACCCTCTTTCTCCTGTGTTCCCCGCTGTTCATAGATGAGTGGAGCTGTCTTTTGCTAGATATTTCCCCCTTAAGGCTGCTCCCATTTTGGATGCTGGGGATAATGTTTTACACTCCATTATTTTTATAGGCCTTGGGCGTCTCACTCAAATACATTCATGAATATATTGACTTTCATTTTGCTTTGTGATTGAAGCTTGTTTGCCTTTCTGCAGATAGATTGCTTGGACAAACCAGACTTTAAAGGGTGAGTTAAAGAAAAAGTCCACAGCATACAAGCACACTGCCTGAGTAAGGCAGCTGCAATAGTGATGGTGCTGAAAGAGCTACGATTATCTCAATCCCCTGCAGGATATTTTAAGCTATAGCCTCTCTCTGTAAAGAAATGGAGATGGATGCTCCATATGTGATTGGATTAAGATGGAGAAAATGACAGACATTTGTCAGTTTGTCAGCAAACATTGCCTATTTCTTCCCTGTATATAGTCAGTAAAACACAAGAGTAGGACAAAGCAGATTTTGAATTGGATTTATTTTGTCATTGTTTGTCATTCTTGGTGCTTATTTTCATATAATGACTATATATTGAATATTAAGTTAGAATTAGTTGTTACCCGCAGCTCATTTGTATAGAAAAGAGCCTTCTTTGCTTCCCAGTTGTCAGTCTCCTGCAATATTATATAATTTCTGTGTCTCTTCATTGTATAATCATGCAGGAATAAGTGTGGAGGCAGGAGAAAAACTTATTATAAACTTGCCCTTCATGGGGTTTTCACCAATACCAGAAAATGCCAGACAGGTCGTACAAACAATCACAGCATTCTTTCCCATTTTGCTGCCAGTTTATCTTGGGGAATCCTGACATAATGGGCCTGTTTCACGAAATCAGGGTTTACAAACCCTGACGTAAACCTGTGGTTCTGGGTAGATTTACCCTGAACTTGGACAACCAGGGATTTCGGTTTCACAAATGCTTTTCAGGGTTAGTTTTGTTCAACCAGGGTGAATTGACCTGCAGTTTAACAGGCGCGACAAATCTGTTAAAGAAGTTTATAGAATTCACTTACTTAAAAAATACAGAAAACATAAATGGTTTACTTGGACCACCAGGTTAGGAGGACAGATCTGGACATATAAATACTAGAGCAAAGTTAGAGGTGGGTGATGGTCACAAATGAATCATGTTAACTATTGTAATGTTAACTATTGTAAAGATACAAAAACTAACTGGGTATTTGTAAGAAATAAAAATGACCAAAGGAAATGTGTATGTTTTTATTGGCCGCTGTGATGGTGACTTAGACTCTGAAATGATTTTAGCAGATGGTGTCTGTCATTTCTCTGCCATCCTGGATAGCAGGAATCATCCTGAGGTGACAGTGGAAAAGGGTTGTTGTTGTTTTTTTTGCTGAGGATGGCGACGCATGCACATTCAGCGGCTCCTCTCTCTCCCAATACAGCATTTTTTTGAAAAGATCACTGGTGTGTCTCTCCCTTCCCTCACAGATATTTACAACACCCGCCTCACCCTCAAAGCCATCAGCATTGCAGGTGACCCCGCCCACCCCTCTCACAGCCTTTTCAGCCTGCTGCGATCAGGTAGGAGACTGCAGAGTCTGGGGGCCAGAACCAGCAGGCTCAAGGACAGTTTCTTTCACCAGGTGGTCAGGAGGCTCAACTCCCTCCCTGCTCTGCCCCCTGCCATAGCCATGAACTCTACCCTCACACTGCCCTGCCCTCCCCCCAGCACCTGACCACCTATCTCTCTCCCCCCATCAACTCAGGGGCTACGCACACATCACTTCCCCTACGGGATTAAAGAGTGTATAGAGATGTTTACAATCCCTTGTGTTTTGTCCAATACTTCGTGCTGTACTGTGTGCTGTACTGTCTCTGTTGTACTGCCAGTTGCACTGCCTGTTCACTGTGGGTCAGAGAGGACTGCAATTTCATCTGTGCTGTATGTCGTGGATATATGGCACACTTGACAATAAAGCTGACTTTGACTCGGACTTCAGCAGGTCTATGGTCATCTCTACCAAGACTCCCGTCCTGCAGTGAACCCTGTGGAAGTTTTTATGAGTGTCTGGGTCAGAATAAAGGCCTTGGTTGGCATGGGTAACCTCTGTCCCCCAGTAAAAAAAACATCAAAAACATCAAACTCTCCTGTAATGTATAGTCGATTCATTACAGTGGATTAACTGATGGAGACAAGTGAATTATTCTGTAAATCTTTAGGTTACTGACCACATTACAGTCTGCTGCTCAGATAAGACTCATCATACATCTGTGAGTCAGGAACCGATCCAGACCTCCACATCAGAAATGTAGTCTGCAGCATCGCACATGATCTGGACAGATGTTAGTTTATCTGTGATGCAGTCTTTAACATATTGAAATAGTAGTCACTCTACATGTACCTTGTTGGGTATGATGGGAATGTGGATACCATCTATGCAGCGAATTACATTAGGAAATACTAAAAGAAATTAAAGTTACTCATCCAATTCTGAGGTTGCAGCACAATGTTATTAAGAAAATATCATTTCAAATTAATTTACCTGATTTCTACATCATTCACCTGCAATCCTGTGGAACTCCTCCATGATGATTCTGACGGGTTTATCTCCAAGGAAATAGAAAAACTGGGGTAAAAGTTTCAAGGCAAGGTACACAGAGCATCTCCCACATTGTATAGAAAAACTACCGCAAAGAAAAATTAAAAACTGAACGGAGTGCACTGCTGCAGATGTGAGGATAGGTCAGGTCGTGGATGTGTGTGTGTGTGTGTGTGTGTGTGTGTGTGTGTGTGTGTGTGTGTGTGTGTGTGTGTGTGTGTGTGTGTGTGTGTGTGTGTGTGTGTGTGTGTGTGTGTGTGTGTGTACCGGTACCGATTATAAAGAGAACTGTCTGGATATGACGGGGCATCTGAACGCAATACAAAATATTTAATTCTCTATGAATTAATGCTGAAACTCTGTCGAGGGGCTCCTTGACAAGCGGACATGCCATGTTTGCCTCTAAAATACCTCTAAAATACAGTTCTTTTTATGATACCGACCTTACGTCAAACTCCCCGTCCGACAGAACCAGGAAATGAGTGGCGCTAAAAGGAGGTGGAGTCGGAGGAAACCCTGGGTTAGTGGAATAAAACTTGCTCCCAAGTAGGTTAGCTTCAGAGAGTCTGTTTTCCTTGATTTCAGGGCTAAGTTACCCAGGTTTTCTACTAAACCTGCTTTGTGAAACGGGCCCATACTCATGCCAGATGGTATACACAATCCCACCAGCATGATCTGGAACATTTGGGGGTTTTCTGACAGTCGAGTGTACCCAGATTACTTTCACACAAACGTATACAGAATGGCGTCCGGAACAGATGAATTAGAAACCCTTTGATTCAAAAGAGGTACAGCTCTTGCAAGGTTCATTGTCCCAGCTCGGCAGTCTGTCCCTCAGGCCAAGGCACAGTCCAGTAGAAGCTTATTACATCAGTATTATGTGTTTCATCAACTTGTGACTATTGTTAGAGAGATTTAGCCTTCATTGCCATTCCCAACTGACCTCTTGAGATTCCCAGAAGGGACTCTTAAACCACTTTAACCCATTCAGGGAGATCCAGAAAGGCCAAGTGTCCAAAATAACAAAAGGCAGAAAACACCTACTTCAGTCTCCACAGGGTGTTTTAATCTCCTGGTAAGGACATGTATTTGTTGAAATACACATCCCACATGATTTTGTGTGTCGTTGTCCTATATATCCATCAGTATCTGCTAAATCATATGCTTATAATTATGGGAAGTTAACAGAATCACAGCCCCTGCTGGTGACTGAAATATCCCTGGACACACTTTACCTCATGGGATGTTTAATGCAAATATGTCTCCCCTGTTGGGCTATGACACTATAATGATGAGTCCCATTTATTCAATGTGACACTGGAACCTTTGTTACATCAACTGGTGCCTCTGTTACAACTTTGGCTAAAGTGTAATTCTGCTAATGATGAGTGAAAAAGTTCCGATAATTTCTCCAAAAATTACATCTTGAATATAAGATTTTTTTCTACATTTTTATTCTTCTCTTTTGTAAATAATAATAATAATAATAAATAATAATAATAATAATAATAATAATAATAATAATAATAATAATAATAATAATAATAATACATTTTAAAAAATGGTGCAACATAAATATTTAGACACTACTACAGCAAATAAAAATACAGTCAAACCTCGGTTTTCGAACGCTTCTGTTCTCGACCAAATCGGTTTTCGACCATAAAATCCGAGAATTTTACATCTCTGAACTCGACCAAAATTCGGCTCTCGACCAAACCGAAAGAAGCCGAGCGTACCTGAACGTGACTCACTCGGGAGCCGAGCGAATTCGAATGCCCAGGATGCTTCCTCCGTAGCGCATTCGTGTTCAAAGTTTGACAGGATATCTTTATTAAAATAAAACACAGTGTCTATTTCTACCCTTTTTTATTCATGGTAAACAGTATACAGTGCAGCTTATGGTGTAAAATAGTTAAAAAATAGTTTTTTTGACTTGTAACGAATTAAAATTATTTACACTAATTATAATGGGAAAAATAGTTTCGGATTTCGAACAACTCGCTTTTCGAACAGCCTTCTGGAACGGATTATGTTCAAAAACCGATGGTTGACTGTACTGAAATGCATATAAGCATAGCTCATTTTCACTTATAATTTTTATTCCGAAATGGAAAATTTCTGGAAACCATCAGAAATCATTTCAGAATGACTGAGAAACATTGGTTTAAGCATTTGAATAATTGTAGAGTTAATTGGTCACAAGCCAATGATGCACAGCGACTGTGGTGTGATCATATTCTCATTCGGCTGCTGTTAACTGAAATTGTGTTTCAGTTTGGTTGAAATATGTATCATGTTTTTTTTAGTTGAGTTCCTCCTTGTCATGTACAGTATATTGTGCTAAATGGTTTGCATCCCTATATGATGTGTTTGCTCCCTGTACCTTGGCGCTCAAAGCAAGAAGGTGGACTAGATAGAGAATAAGTGAGAATACAACCCTCCATCCACACTGCGGCTCATAACTGCATGGTGAAATTAGATGATATTTAAATCATTCTGCTGTTAGATGCTATGTTCCAGCCACATTGGCACAAATTTATTTTTTTCAGTAGCGACACCATCTGTGTCCTTGACTACAAATTCTGTAGTTTAAATTGATTCTCTCCTAAGTGTGACATGGGTACAATACAGTGTAATATGTAAAATCAAACTGTCTCTCCATTAACATAGTTCACCTTTAGACTGGACATGATGTGTGTAAATGAAATGTAATACAGCCTCCTTCCTTCCTTCCTGCAGGGCCTCTTGTTCCGAGCAGCTTCCTCCTGAGAATATCAGGCAAACGGAGCATGAAGGGAAGCGAGGTTTGGACCAGGGGAAGGTAGCATGACTTTCTGACAGGATGTGCTTAGTTACGCTCTCTGTTCCTACCAGAGTCTCGACAGCCCGCCAAGGCCACACATGGGAGAAGAGAGGACAAAGGAGGTTAGAGATTGTGCCCGTGTGTGCATGCACATGTCTGATGCAAGAAGAGATATATCTTCTCATTCTTTTGCCTGGAGAGAGTCTGGTACAAATCCAAGATGCCAACAGCAGTGACAACATCATCAACAAAATGTAGCACACACTCACACATGCACACACAAACACATTGAGTGCTGCCGAGCCACTTGAGAAAAACACTCCAAATGTGTTTAGGAAACTGCTCTTCCCTGAGAGAGGAAATCTTTTTTTGCTTCTTTTTACCCCAAACAAACAAAGAATCAGCAACACATAGTCCCATCCTCACTCCAGTGAGTGAAGATTCTCTCTTAGTAGCAGCAGGCACAGAATGAACATAATTAATAGGAAGGAAACTTTTACCCTTCATCGGGTCTACTGCATGTTAAACCAATTTTAGGCAAAAAATAAATAAACAAGGAAGTCTTAACAGAGTGTCATATGGCTCCTGAAGATCCATCAACACTTTGATGGACATTTATTCTTGTCCATAAATCGCTCAGGTCAGGTTCATTGACGTTCCACATTAGCACACCTGTTTATCTGATGAAGCTATTTCCCTATAAATGAAACTTTAAATATTTGGCCATTTACCAAGTTTACATTTATGGATCTGCTGGCATCTCTCTTTCTCCATCTCATCTTCTTTTATTTCCCAAGTGGCTGATTCAGTACCTCGAAGCCGTAGACATTTTTCACTCTTGGAACACTCTCAAAATAACAAGCCAGCATGGGTAAAGATCTTATAAGAAGAGTGAAGATGTGAAGACATGACACATGTCTACAAGAGCAATGTAAAGTCTGTTCAATTCTTCTTCCAGAAAATAAAGCCACTAATTAACTATATCTCTGTTTCATATGTGAAAGTGTCAGATAAGTTGCATGACTACAACTTAATTAGCATCATACATTATAATACATGCATATGCATAAGCTGGTGAGGGAGTGGTATCTCTGAATGGGTCGAATGTTAATGGCGTAAAGTACATCTCAGGTGGATAAAGCCATGCTCCTATAAACAAAACACAGAGTCAGATGCATATGACTTCTTCATGTGAGCGGCCTAGTTATGGCTCGACGGCTGAATGAATGTGTGAATATATGAATGACTCTTTGAAAAAGCAATGAATGGAAAGATCTATGACACCATTAATAGAAGGAATAGTAACAGAGGAAGCAGCTCAAGTGGAAAAAGAGAGTTTACCAGAGATGAAAGCAACATATGCTGATTATGAGGACTTCCCAAGAAAGATTTTAATATTTTATGTGTCCTAGATTCCACCCCCGTGCACGCACACACACACACACACACACACACACACACACACACACACACACACACACACACACACACACACACACACACACACACACACACACACACACACACACACACACACACAGACACAATCCTACTCGCAGGGACTGAACAAAAATGACTGAGGAGCTGGGGATGGAGAGAAGAACAAAACAAGTGAGTGATTTACGAGATACAAACGTGTACACACTTGTGCAAGTTAGACCATGTACCCTCAGTGGATCAAAGTCATACTGCACCAGGTCATTTGTTTTGTAACACCTACCGGAATGTCTGTGTCACTGAGCACTGAGTGGAAACTTAAACACCAGTGTGATGTTTGAGGCATTTTACGGTGATGTTTGCAGTTTATTGGCACATTGATTTCAGGTAGCCTTGGAGGATGTTTACATGGCAGAAACCAACTGACAATGGGCCCATTTCACAAAGCAGGTTTAGTAGAAAACCTGGGTAAGTTAACCCTGAAATCAGGGAAAACTAGGATTTTTGGTGTCACTAACGGACGTAACCCAGAGTTAGAGCAGTAACCCTGACCTGTTTCTTGAAGTGAAGTAAACTGAACCTCTGGGTTTGTTACCGCAGTAACAGATTCTCCGAGCTAACCTGGTCCAATTGTATGGGAGCATAGAGGAATATAACTCAACATCTCACTTGAGTTAAAAGAAACCATAAAGAGATGAAGTGAGTAGAAGAAACCAGAAATGAAAGGATATTCTATGACTGACTGACCTTGACTTTGTTGTTCTAACTTTTTGCTGAAACTGCACTGGGACAAAAAAAAACTTTTCCTGCTGCACACAAAACAACATAATTTGTTTAAAGCAGTGTTATTCTCTGGACTATGCACTATATATTGTGATTCATCAAGAAGAAAAACCATTAGCCTGCCACCTATATTTGTCTCTGCCACTTGATCAGACAGCTAATTAGATGAAAAGTAATGTTTCTGCCACTCTCTCGGTGCACTTATGTCTGCCAGCCTGCCTGTCCACACTTGTCCATCTGTGTTTGTGTCTCTATTTGTCTGTCTCTGTTTATAACTGTGGCATGCATGCGTGCGTGCATGTGTGGGTGCATGTGTGTTTGTTGCATTTATGTCCTGCTGTTGGGCTCCTTTGCTAACAATGTCTATGTAAGTAGAGCATGGGAGGCCGGAGCCTCTGCCCCTGCTAATCAGCTAACAATAACCCTGCAATTGGAATTTCAATTAATCATATCGTAGTGGTCTTGCATCTCAATGATCTGTGCCACAATAGCATGGAAGTATCAAGATAATCATAATGTCCCTGTCCATTGTCTTGTTTTGTGATGTCTGGAGTAACACAGCCATAAAAAAGGGATTTCTCTTCTCCTGGCTGTTACTCAGTGATATCTTGAAAACTGTCCTGTACACTCTAAAAAATGATTCAAGGACCTAGTAAATGTGACAGTAATATATAGTTATGCATGCTCGATAAAAATTCTGAATATCATCATGATGAGTATTTGATTTGACTACATCAAAATTAATTAGTAAAACTCCAACAGGAATATTTGTGTGAAATAGACACATGTAAATTAAGTTTACTTACTTATAATAAAGTATTATTTGACTCACAGATTACATGGTTTAAATATTTTTTAATAATAAGTGTATGTTTCACCAATCTTTTTGAGAATATATTAACAAATATCAGTTTTATAAGTGCAATTATTAAACAAGTCAACTTAATTGTATTGGAGACGTAATTAACAACTTCAAAATATCAAGTAAGCAGAAGGGAACCGATTCCGCCTTTTTAGGATTTTGGGGCGCTGGTCTCTCTCTCTGGCAGTGGCTCAGCGGTAGATCAGCTGTCTTGAAGACAGATCGTCCAGCCATCGGTGGCTCAAATCCTGCTCCCGCCAGGACATCCCTCGGAGTGTGAGCTGACCATGGGAGGTGTCGGCTCACCCCCCAGCCACTGCCGAGGCGCCCTTGAGCAAGGTGCCGTCCCCCCTCAGTTTGGGGTGCGACCCCCCAAATTCAGTTACATTTACTCAATTTGTGTAGATAATTGAACCAAATCTATTTGTTCAGACGTACTAGAAAATATTTACTCATGACTCAAGTTTTGTTTTAACAGATTTGAGAGCTTTAATATCGACTCAATATTCATAAGTGTAAAAATGTTTCACTGATGAATTAAGTAACATACAGTATTGCACACACACACACACACACACACACACACACACACACACACACACACACACACACACACACACACACACACACACACACACAAACACACAAACACACAAACACACACATCCACTGACTAGAATATTACCATCACTGCATCAAAAATGCATCAAAATATTTTTGCCCATTGTGAAAGCTCTAATAGTGAAAGCAGTGGCTGAGGAACACTAATTCTGTCTCCAGCTGACAGGCTATATGCTGTCAGTGTGCTTGAAATCCAAAATAACCCCAACTGTGACTTCCAGAAACATTTTTGGCTGTACAGCAGATTCTATGTTTGTCACAGAAGGCTTTCAGATTAAATATGGAGCAAACCACCACAAAATTATTGTTCTCTTTATGGAGCCCTATGTACTAAATCTGCATGTTTTACACTGTGCTGTCATCCCTTTATGGGATGGTATAATGATGAAGATGCAGTTTAGATATTTCCTTATTATCTCCTAGGCTCAGCTTGCAGACAGGTTAAGGCTCCCTGTACTAACAGGAAAAGCAGAAATATTTTTTTTCTATTACTAGACAATTACAATATTTATGAGAGAAACCCTTTGGCGGAAAAACAGTTCTGTTCTCAAGCTATTTCTTTCTCTTGTTGCACTGTAGCCTCTCCCCCCTTTTTTAATGAAACACCACCAAGAAAATCACTCAAGCATTTGTCGCGTAATTGTACAACACAATGCCATGAATGGATATGAGACTTCCGTTTTAAACTGCTGACAACTACAGAATAGAACACCTCAGTCTGGACAGGGGATTAGGGCAGAGGAGTAGCCATGGGACAGAAAGACATGATCATAGAAGAAAATAAGAGAGCATGTTTGTATGTGCTTTGTCATTTCTATTATTACTTCAGAAGACATAATTTCATTGTAACTGAGTTGGAATAAATGTTGATTAGGCCAAACTATCATGAAATATTTGAAGAAAGAGCAACAGTTTTGCTTGGTGCTTGTTCACCTCTCTGTTCTTTCTGTTCAGCAACTCAGTTAACTCTAAAAATTATTTTTGGCATAGTTTGTAACTAAATTATGAGCTTGTGCCCAACAGTATTTTGGTCTTTAATTAGTTGTGTTAATTGTAATGGTTGTACAACTTGACTAGGACTTTCAATCTTCACCATCTTTAGCAAGGACCTTGCTGTGACCTGATCCAACTGTTAATAATAGTCAGGGTACGAGTTGTTGGGGGGAATGGGTGGATCATCCATCCATCCATCCATCCATCCATCCATCCAGCCAGCCAGCCAGCCAGCCATCCATTCATTCATCCATTTTTTTGTAGATGAAACAACCGTAATTGCCTTGTCTTTAGCCACTTTTTCCACTTTGCGGGTCACAGGGGTTGCTGGAGCCTATCCCAGTTGACTGAAAGCTGGATCCCAAATTGAGAAATTCACAATCCTGTCAATAATTTTTTAAAAAAAGAAATAACAGGCAGGGCGCAATGGGTTTTTTTTTTACAAAAAGCCTGTAGTCTATGTTGCTGATGTAACTTTCAACCTCATTGTGTGTTCGTTTCCTGCTCAGAAAATCTCAGAGACGTGCATAAAAGAAGGACAAAATGCTGCAGATATTACGTCAACAGGAAATAAATCACCACCACTGTCTATTATAGTGTTACCTTTATGGAACCGAGTGGATCAGGACCAGAATCCCGATGACCCATGTCATTGACTGGTGACTGCACTGACAGAAAAAGAAAAGGAGATAATTTAAATCCTAGATCTAGCACTCCCACTTTGTCTCTTTTTCACATGCATTTCAAGCAGTAATGGAAAGAAAGATCTATGGCAGTTGTATAATTTTTATATATTTGACTTTTCATGCAACAAAGAGTGCTTATCCCAGTAAACAACAACAGTGATCCTATTTTCGATAGAAGTCAGAGGAGGAAATATTATTATACATAGCACCAATAGAAAATGATTACCACAAATACAGAAGAATTTGTTATCTATTTCATCTAACTCTATTCAGTTAATATGTAGTGTATAGCTCCAGATCACAGGATAAAGTATCTCAAGACACTTTCTAGGTCGAGCAGGGAATTATTGATTTTATAGAACCTACATTGTCTCACACGAGGTAACTGGTGTAGTTTAAAATATAATTTTATTAGCAATGATGCATGATTGTATTGGGTACTTCACCAACCACGTACCACTATATACCTGATCCACATATTTTGACATTTCACATTCTAAGATGTTACCCACTCACCAGGTTTTTTCACATCCTTTGTTAACATTAAAAATGACTTATTCCCTGAGATGTTCCATTTGAATCTGTCTACATTGATCAATAAAAACCAGATGCCACTTACAGGAAACTACACCATGAAGTGTATCAGACAAGAAATTGTTGGTTAATAACAATGAAACTTTTGCCAAAACGTCTTGTTTAACTTAATTACCCCCTGTGCCAACATTTTCTTGCAGCTCATTGCACCAGTTTTGGCTTATCACTTGGAAAGCAGCAGACGTAATGTGTAATGTGTGTGTGGTCTATTTCACTCTGCACTTGGTGTCTTATGTGGGAAGGCAGAGAATTTAGCATCACCTGCCTTGGGGCTTATTGCTTTTGATTCCTATTTGCATAGGAATCACAACACATTGGCAAAGACTAAAATGGGAAACAATCTCAAAGAGAGTTATATATGTACAGAGAAGCTGAATATAAATGTTCCCTTTTTTATGAAAGGCTTTGCTGTCAGACAGAGGATTGAATTTAATCAAGTGAGACTTCTTCCTCCACTCTGCTTGATAACTCTGGGATTGAATAGTCTTTAACCTGTGCCACATGCTACACATCACATAACCATGTTCTATTCCATCTTGGCTGACCAGCGTCATTCACATATCCTGTGGTGAGTTTTTACAGTCTGTGTACAGATGAGTAATAGCCATTTACTTTGTGTAAATGGATGTGTCGCATTGAATTAAGCACCTCTCTAATTTCATCCCCCTTCCCATCAGGGCTTCCAAAGTTCACTGCAATTTCCTTTTGATCACTTGCCTGTGACACTACAGATCAGAGTCTATCTGTGTGTGTGTGTGTGTGTGTGTGTGTGTGTGTGTGTGTGTGTGTGTGTGTGTGTGTGTGTGTGTGTGTGTGTGTGTGTGTGTGTGTGTGTGTGTGTGTGCATGAGTGTATGTGTATTTTATCATATACACAGTATGTCATTTTGTGCATGTACTCATCCTAAATGTTCTTGACATCCTTATTGTTCATGTGTGTACTTTCACAGATTCAACATGCACAGACTTAATATCAAACATTAGTTATAAAAGCATCATGGGGTCTATCTTCGTCATTTTCACACAAAAGAAAGGCACATCAAACACATTTCACATTCAGTCATTCCTAAGTGACTGATGGATTGTACATGTGTGAAAAGTGAGCACAAAGCCTGTTCTCTTTGACCTCTAGTACATCTTGTTGTACAAGGACAAACAGCACTTACCTCAATCTGCCAACCACAAAATCTCATTTTGTATCTGTCTTCAGCAACCTAGAGCACATGGATCCATTACAAAGAGACATTTGTATTATAAAATATGCATAAATATTTCAGTGGCACATCTTTGTATTTCGAACTGGCAATTATTTTGGGGTCAGTCTTTAGATAAGTAATTCACACACGTTCCCCCTGAGATGTTAACCTCTTACCAGACTGTCCTTGTAAATATGTTTTTTGACCTGCACAGCAAAATAAAATCTTAATATGTCATGTTCTCACCATGGTAACAATGGGCCAAGGGCTGAGGCAGAGAGTTTTTTTAAACCTTGAAACCGCCCGCCCATAAATAAGTCATCCTTTGCTGTACTTTTTATGGCTTAAATACATTTTATTAGTCTCACAAAGCCAGACCACTTGCTTCAATCACAGTGGTCTGACAACATTCAACTGGCATTTCCTTGGGGCAGACATTTTAGAGTAAGAAAGTCACATCTCCTCTTCATCATAAAGGTTTTTTTTTTTTTTTGCTGCAGTATTATACATAGTTTCTCAACTATAGTATTTAGAAAAACAGTTCCAGTTTTTGATGTTACCATGTTAAAATAAATGTTACTGTTAAAAAGTTCCGCTTGAATCATTTTATTCTGAAATCATGAAAGATAGTAATGAAAATAATTGCATGTAGGCTGCATTGGAAAGTGACAGTATCCTCCCTCATTCTGACATCAAGCCCTTCTTACTGTATGTTATGAAAACAAAGCAATTCAATTTTCCAGTAGAAAAATGGCTGCTGTTCTACCTTATGCCAAGTCTCTCCTTAATTTTGCATAACTTATCCTAAACAACTGGTCTTGAATACATTAACACCAGCAGGCTTTTATTTATATGACATCTACTATAAATAATCATTCATAGTCATGCATTTCATCATGGTTGATTCCAGCATGTTGGAGAGTGTGGGCCTCTCCTGAAATATTAAGTCTGTAAAAAAAAAATGCCATCATGTAATTATGCAATTACATAACCAGGCTATATTTCATATTGAAAACTTCTAGATTAAATGGTTGTTCACAAAGTTCAGGAATGTTGAGAAACAATGTGTCACGTAATCATCAAAGCATGCCACATGTGTGCTAATTGTTCTGGTGACCAGCTGTTGGGCTTATGGATGGTGTAGTAGGCATTGAACCTCGAAGATGTCTTCTATCTTTACCTGACAAAATTGTTGAAAACATCTATTTATCAAAGTAAAGTGGTCCCTGACTTTATGACTGCACCACTTCATCTGCTTTGTTGAAGATCTCTTTTAAGCAGGCATGACATATTTCTCAGAGACATGTAAACTCAGATGAGAAGCTAATTCTCCATACATTAATCATGACACTAAACATCATTCATACGTGGGTACAAAATAGGGATTGAAGCTGTGAAAATTAAAATGCCATGGTGAAGTAATATATGCATTTCAAGGGTTTAGACATCCATTGCACATTTGACACAGCCATCTTTAATCAAAGCCCATATCTTCAACTTGGCAAAAGTAGGATTCATGTTAATTATATTTGATGAAGATTGTCTCTCATTTGAGTGTTCCTTGTAGTAATCCCTCACAACCAAGTCTCTTGCTGTCGGCATAATAGGATGTCATCTTGAATCCCAAGGTTATATGTGAAAGTTAGAATGCTGATGACAGATTCTGCTTTCATGGGATTCTGTGGGGGAAGCTGGTAAGCCACTTAACATTGCACAAGTCAGAACATGAAACAGGCTGCCAGTGGCTTGCCATTTAGATTTCAGAGAGTTGATTATTCTTTGAAATCTAAATACTGAGCTTTTTCCTCGTGATTTTGGTTTTTAATGTCGAAATGCACATCCAAAACGTACACACACACACACACACACACACACACACACACACACACACACACACACACACACACACACACACACACACACACACACACACACACACACACACACACAAACAAATAGAAACCCTCTGGCAAACTTCAACTTCAAAATGTAGTTGGAAGGAAATATGACTTTTGTATCACATAAAGCAACATAGTATTTTGTTTTTTCCTTTTCTTTGTGTTTTTGGGCTGTCACTGTGGTCTACAAAGGTTTTCTTGGGAGAGAATATGTAGTGACAGAACAGACTATTGAAACCCAAAATCTTGACATTTATGCTGAGACTCCTGTTGGTATTGCAATAAGTTGCTTTACTTGGAGGGAATACAACAGATGTTGTCAACTTTTTCTCAGACAGTTCCTGCAGGAGATATGCTTTCAAATTAATGAAAGGTGTGAAAGGGCGAAAACTGTAGTAAAAATTACGATGGTTGAAGTCCAGTTCAGTGCTTCTAATTCAGTGTCCCGATGTTGTGCATGCCAGCTGCCTGTCACACTGTGATGGGTCTTACAGTAACTATCCCAGGTATTACATGTAAAAATAAAAAGACTGCTGTGATAAAGACCTCAGGGTTGCATGCTAAACCAGCCACAAACAGGAGACAGTGTGAAAGATAATATCGTTGATTCAAGGCCTTTAAGAAATCCACAGGAACGCATATACTGGTAGTATTCTAGTTGTTGATCATTACTGAGCTATGCGGTGAGCTTTACATACAAGGAACTAAAAGTACAAGCAAGGCCAAACTGTGAATGTACCCACATACGCTCACAAACAGGCACATTGGCTGCATTGTTCGGTCGAAACTCATCTTTCTGATCTCACAAAGCTGATATCTATTACTAAATTATACAGACACATACATTTAAAAAGGTTGCCTTTTTTATGGCGTCGATTACCATTTTTTCCTACCGTGAACAAATTTTCTGTCTTCCCCAATTGGACCAGCTGCTTCCTCAAGAATCTATTTATAACAATGCCAACCAGCCATACAATGAGATCTATTGTTAAAAAAAATCCTCTTTCTTTAATTGTCAGAGTATGAAGATCCAAACAATGACTTAATATTTATCATGTTACTGTCATATGTCATGCCCATAGGCATTTTCCATACATACCTCAATGAGTGTGTATAAATGCGCTGATGTGGTCAATGCATATTGATAGGCAACAACTGATGGGGCAAAAAATAGTATCATTTGCTGTTCAAGTGGAAAGAATTACTCCAAATGTAAAAACATCTGAACTGTCAATCATCAGGTGTATGAAAATTGCTCATGTTTCCATTCACCCCATTACAAGAGGGCGCCGCAATATTCTGCAGCTGTTTTCCTTCCCACTTCAAGGACAGAATTGTATTTATCCTTTAAACATAGTTTCAGGGTGGAGAATGCTTCATGCCCATTTTTTTCTTGCCTCAACGCAGTCTTAACCTTATTTTCAATTCCTCAAGTAAAATATTACTACCAATCAACCACACACATCTGCCACCTCCCTTTTACATCGGTGTCACAAACGGCCTCGTCTGTTGGTTTGGGATAAAAATCTCTTTGTTCCATACAAGACAAAGATTTATAGCATCCCAGTCACTATCTTCCAGTCACTATCTTCTCCTCCAGTCCCACGTTCTTCATTCAGAAGTATCTGTATCATTTGGGATGGAGATTTGAGTCACCAGTGATCAACTGAATCCAATTTAAATCTGTCCAGCATGTTGACCCCAGTGAGCAGCAGTGCAGACATGTGTGCACATGTTGTCATGTGTATCAGTGCTGCAGCACTGCCAGTCATGGCCGTACTAACATGGAGAAACAGAGGGCTGTATCTCTGCTGCCTCTCACAGGACAACGGCTGCAACTGCAGTGAAGATCATATCCATCACATATAACACACATGTAGTAGAGTTAATCTTACACCAGACATTCTCCAGTGTCCTTCCCATGCCTCAGGAGAGATGATAACAGAGGTACGACTCTACTGCTTCTTCATGGATGCACATAGGGTCTGATCCTGGTAAAATATGGAGAATGAGCGTACCACACTGATCAACCAGAATACTGCTGCACTATTTACAACAGCATTTCAAAAAATGGGTCATTGATAAAACTGCACATGCACTTCTGTGTTTACATAAAATATTTCAGAGGTCACAGCTGTGACTCCCAAGGAGCACTGCAGTAAGAATTATTCAGTTGTCAAGCCGAGAAATTCCTTGTCTTAGCTAATGTAGAGCTTTGCATGGACTTCTCAAGTGCTTCAAACAATTTGAGATTCTTGATCAATTTTAAATCATTAGCACTACAAGCCTTTTGGAATCCAGTGCTATAATGTTTACTGAATACACTCCATTGTCTCTGGCTGGTCTCCTGTCCAGCACAAAGGCTTTAATTATTAATCCTGTTTATTAAACTAGTGTGAAAATATTACTTCTCATTTCTAAGTTGAAATAGGTGTTGAAATAGGTTTAGCCAATAGTTCACACTTTTGTCATGCATAACACTAACAATGGTATACGTCTCTTAGGAACTGGCATCGAGGCAGCCTGGTGTTACACATAATGGTCCATTTACTACCATGTTTCTATCACATGTGGTCACAGGGACAGAATGGTAATGTCACTTCCATTATCTGTGAGTTTTAACATGTCCAGGCTTCTGTGTATAAACTTCATCTATCTATAGTCCTCAGATGATTTCTACCATTCTCTGAAAAATCTCATCCCAACATACTTGTCTCTCATTAGCATCATCAGGTGCTCATAATCAACTGCTCATAAATTCTACTTTCTGCCAGATCAGATCCATTTTCCCACAAAAGCCACTTAACTTTAGGTGGACAATGGTGTCACAGCTGCTCTGGAGCATTTTATATTAACTCTTTTTTTTTTTTGCACAATTGCTTGTATTGTGGATATAGCTGGAGAAACAGCTCACCTGTCTCATCTCTTTGAGCCATGGGTTGACAGTCCTTGTACTTATGTATTACAGTTAGTCTGGAATTCACAGCCTGAAACATCTCCATATTTTTCTAATTTCAAACTTTTCTCTTTGACATTAAAATATGACTGCCAATGGCTAAATTGGGAAGTTGATTTACACAGCTCACAAACAACGCTGTGCCACCAATTATAGCATGGCTGCCATTCTTAGTAAAGCTAAAAAAAGAAAAGAAAAGAAAGAAACTAAGATATACCCTGAGTAAGGCCCCGTCCACACGATAACAGATTTTTTTGAAAATGCAACTTTTTGAAAAATTTGCGTCCACACGACAGCGTTTTCAAAAAAATCTCCATCCACACGTAAATGCAGCAGTGCGTTTTCGAAGACGGCTATAAGCATGCGAAACCATGTGGTGGCAGTATTGAGTCAAATTTTATCCAATAGGATAGCCCATGTGTTGTTGTCACAACACACATGCCCATAAATATGACGTCACAGAGGTTTTCGTCACAGGCAAGACGTCAGTGTTTTTAAAAAGTTGCGGATACACCGTCCACACGACAACGCAGACCCAGCGTTTTTTAAAAATCCACCTCGGCCAGCGTTTTTAAAAAGTTGCGTTTTCGTTCCGGATATCTGTGTTGTCGTGTGGACGGAAGGCGTAAACGCAACAAAAAAGTTGCATTTTCAAAACGTTCCGGCATCGTGTGGATGGGGCCTAAGTCAGTCATGTCAGTCATTTTCCAACCCGCTTTATCCGCTAACGCAGGTCGCGGGGTAGCCAGTGCCTATCCTGGCAGTCTCAGGGCGTGAGGCGGGGGACACTCCGGGCACGACGCCAGTGCACCGCGGGGCCTAAGTGTCCTACCAAAGTCTCCTCTTCGCATTTTGAATATCAAACTATTACAACCACTTTAAACATTTAAAGAACACCTCCATGTGTTGAATATGATAAAGCAGTTGTAAAAATGTAAAATAAAAAATTATCTGCATATGCATATGAAGAGCTAAACTTGCAAACAGAGGAAGACACACCTTTAAATGACAAAGGAGACAAATGTTATGGAGTTTAAAAAAATTCTTCAAGGCCACAAATTCAAATGTTACGTTACAAGTCAATGTAGGACATCACAGACTTTAATGGTGTAAGATGTTCTCACTTTAATATATTGATAGTAATATCATGTAAACCTGAAGAAGAGGAAGAAAAAAGTCTTCACATAAACGTAACACACAGGAAAGGCTTTTAGGGAGCAATACTGCTGACAGATGGTTTCAAGAAAAAGTAGCTCATATAGAGTTTTTCTGGCATTAATATGTGTGGGCATATTCTCAAGAGATTTACAGCAAACAAACAAACACTGCTGGCAGAATATCAATCTCTCTTTTCCTTCTACAGACACTGTCCATTGGGTATTTCATCTGACTTTGCTATTTTGTTGTTTTTGTTCACTTTTCTCAGGCCAGCATTTCATCATCCATCATACTACAATGTGGAATATAAAATCTTTCCATCTGCTGCTCAACAAAGAGATTCATTCTTTTCCCTTTGAGTGATGCAACTTTATCAATATTTGCCCAACAGTGGGATGCTGAATGCTTACACAACTGATGATATATGATATTGTTGTAATATTGCTGAGGAGTGAATTCTTCTCCCTCAGTGGGCCTTGTTTTCCTGTCCTACTCAGCAGGTAACAATGCAGATAATTGAGGTCAAACATAAAGGCTGAAGACAAACCCTCGCTGTAGTTTTAGTTTTTCCATCCTGTAGATCGTGTCAGGTGATTACTGGAGTGATCCTGTCAGACGTCCACGTTCTGTACCAGTCAATAGCTTTTCTGCTAAATCACTTCCCCAACAATCAATCATCATTTACACTCCTCTCTCAAAGTAATTAAGGAGACTTGGAACTGGATTCTACTGGGCTGACTACTCCTAGTTACTCCATAAATATAGTTACTGCATCAGAACAAAGAGCAATTCTGTATAAAATAACGTAGATCATGAAGTGTCTTATTGCTAGAGTGTGGTAAAGGTTCTTAACTTGATCGTCTGTTGTGTGTTTATAGGTATATGCATGGTTGTGTGTCCACCTTAAACTGCACATGTATTTATAAAGTATATCATATTTCAATTAATTATGTCAACCCTGTTTGCTTGACAAGCACTTTGGTACAAACATGGATTGTTTTTAAAGCACTATATAAACAAAGATGAGCTTGCACCAAATTTTAACACACAACAATACATTTTTTTTAAATATACACCCTATTTTTAAGATAAGAGACAAAGATAACTGCCAAAGCCTTAGTTTTGTGTGCTGTAAAATATTTGTATGCAGTTATTCTGTCATGGGGTGAAAAGCACTCTGAATAAGTACATTTCCTCAAATGCTGTACCTGGTAAAATCAGTTCTCTACTTGAGAGATTCCATTTTATATAATATTATTGTATTTTTACTCCTCTCAATTTATTTGCTAAGGTTAGCTACAAATCAAGATTTTATGGGCTGTTAAAGTGCTTAATCTGAAATCTTTAGCTAGGTTATTTTTAATGCACATTAATCACTTCACCAAATTTAATGACAATTTCATTTTATAACTTCAGCATTCATGACTGAGCAGATGGTCAGTGCAGTGACACCAAAACCAACCCTCCCTACTTCTGATATACTCACCCTCATACTTTTTCCCCGATCCTGACTGATCATCACCTCTCATCCACCAAGGCATCAAGTACCAACCAATCAGACACTGAGTTGGGTGAGTCATGTCACCCCAGTGTGTTGGCCAGCAAGTGGAATATAGATGAAAACATGAGTTGTGTGCACATATTTGTAGCAATGAGCTTGTCTTTTCACTTAAGCAGAAGTTTGAAGTATCCTTTTCAACAGCACTCACAATACAGTCAAGGCAGCTAGGAGTCCATCAATGCAATTGATGGCCTGTTTACCACACAGCCTGCAGAGGGTAATCACAGTGGCTCTGTGACAGCAGCTTTGCTGATGCTTTAGCCAAGAGCAGTAAAATACTCAGATACTTCAAATACAATCCTGTAAACTGAGCTGAAAGTCCAACAAGCCTCTCATGGACCTAAATTCAACTGAGCACCCATGGGTTGTTATGTGTCGGTGCATCCGATGATGCCAAGTAATCCTGAAAACTGATCAGAAAGCCTCAACACAGTACTAGGTAAAAAGAAAATGCATTGCTGAATTCAGATTTCCAATTTATCAACTAGAAACTTTGAGTGTAATGAGTTTTTTCTCATCCATTCGATAGATGTTGAGATACTTCAAAAGGGGAGCAAAACCTCTGAGCTATTAGTGGTGCTGAAAAGAATGTCATTACTATTCATCCTTACAGAATCATTAATGTCAGTGCAAAATTTCCTGCCGTGACATTAGCCATTTGTTGTCATTTGTAAATATTTCAGTCTGGTACGAAATGAAGGACAAACCAAATTTCCCAACATTTCCCAACATAGAATTGTGCTACTAGCAATGCTTAAACCTTCACATACACCAGTAATTTCACATGGCCAGGTTTTCTTTTGACTTGACCGGGGTCACTTGTGTGAGTCCAACAGAGGCTCATTTGTTTTTATGGCACTAGCAAAGAAGAACAAGCATTCCCATCTCTGGGAGTGTCTCTATTCCTCTTACTAACTCAGTAAGGTTAAGTGGATTTTCAGTCTGGAAAAGCGTGGAGAAGTGATATTCATTGCACAAATATACTGTATATGAAACAAAATACTAAAAGGGATTTACTAGGATGTATAAGCTACATGTAAGAATCATACTTTAAATATTTATGGTCAGTGTATGCTGGACATAAACAGCAAAGTTCACCCACCTCTCAATGTTTTTACACACTTGATAAAGCGTATTATTATTCCATTTACAAGAGTTATGCATCAAGTATGTTCTGACATTTCAAACAAATTGCTCCCGTCTTTCTATTGCTCATTACTGCTTCAGCTCAAACTATTGATGTGTTTCTGGTTGATGTGCATCTTAGTTTTCGCCCCATGTCAACCTGCTTAACAAATGTGACTCTTCTGCAAATTCCTCTGAGTGTGTTGTACTTTATGGTCATCAGGAAGGATGCATCCCTGGAAATATGAAAGGAACCACCTTGCAGATTTAAAAATAAATGCCTCTGACTGTATAAATGTGCTTAACCTAACTTAGATTGAAGAATGGCGTTTGGTGCTTCAGACCAGATATGATTGGATTAGTTGTCTTCAAGTATTTATCTATTGCATGCACACAATGCAAGCTCAGCAGATTTCAGCCTTCAAAGACTTTTGGTTTATACATAACATTACTCTCTTTAATTTCTTTAGTTAATGTGAGTCTCGAGTAATTGAAAACGAACTAGTCTATCCCTGCAGTGCCTTTAGAAAGCTGTCAAAAATACACACACACAGACACACACTTTCAATGCAGGAGCGATATCAGATGCCTCCTACTGTATCGAAAGAATAGCTTGCGCTTGTGAATAAATCAATAAATTCTTTAGCACAGAGACACTACACCAGGAGAAGCTGCGGTTTTATTCCTTACCAAAAAAAGAGAAACAACTGATAAATCAGGAATATGTGGAAATAAAACTACACATAAAGCGAGAGCAGAGCTCACATCTCCAGTGGCAGTGATTTAAAGCCGGCTGAGCTAAACTGCTTACCGTCAGGAGCTATAATGGATGCCAGCGTCTGCTCTTAATTTCTGTGGGTAGAGGTAGATAGATATTGCTGCTGTTATTTTCTCCCAAGGCAGTTTCACTGATGTCTCCCAAGGTACCCTACTGTGTTATATTTGAACCATATGGGCGCAAAATGGTGCAATTAAAAAAAACGATGGAAGTCTCTGAAATTGATCACTAAGACAAGCAATTTTGGATTCAATAAGCAATGTAATACAAAAACTGTCTACTGTTTCTCTGACTGTGGGTCTCATGATATGTCCCAAGAGCTGAAATTTGAGAAGGCAGACATGAGTTAGAGATGAGCTGAAAATCAAAAACAGATCTGGCATTAATGATGGAAGCTGTAAATGGTGTGCTCAAACTGAGGGATGTGTATTCTCAAATGTGCATGCAAAACACCCTCCGTGTTTGTAGCACTATGTATTTGTGTGTTGCCTTTCTTGTTGAGTCTGGGTAGAGGTTGAGAATCTGTTAAGACCTACTTTACACTGAACATGCGTGTTCCCAAACAACTCAGCCAGGCTCATGCTTTAGCAGCTCACTCAAGAAGAAGAAGAGGAAGATTTTTCTTTTTTTTTGCAAAAACACTTTAATCACACTCAAACATTTTACAATTTTACATTAGATGAAAGTGCTAAAGTGCTTCAAAAATACTAAAAACCAATAAAAAGAAATACAATTTAAAAATCAGTGCATTATATCAGGAAATTTGCAAGAGTGAGTTGATCATCAACTAAAGTGCATAGGACAACTTAGTGACACCAGATGTTCCTAAAGTTACGTAGGTCTTTTGTCATTTTGTAAAAACCAAATTATAGTTTTAAGCGACATCTGATGTTACAGCAAAAAACAGTAGCTGCTTCTTGAACAGTATTGTTTTCAATTCTCCTCTTTTTGGTCACATAAATTGCGAGTTTTGCCTCTCAAGAGATACAATTTAAAAGCTGCCACTTTCTTTGATTCGATTTCTTGTACCCAGCACCATAAATAAAGTTCCTGATATTAAAATTTTCACTTAACAGATTAAAAACATTCGTTAAAAGAGTGAAGAACACTGCAAGTCTCCCACACTCACTAAAAGCATGAAAGACTGTCTCACAAAGGGGACAGAAGGGACACTGGCTGGACACCGCAGGGTTAAAAACAGAGATAAAAGCATTGGAACCGATGGCACCATGTAAAATTCTCCACTGGAGGTCGGCTTTTTTTTTCTTGAGTGGAGGTTTGTATAGAAGTCTCCACTGTGTGTCAGGTCCAAGAAGAAGAAGAAGAAGATGAAGAAAGCTTGCATAAGCTGCATCATTGTTGATTGATGTGCTGCAACAGGTTTGCTTCCAGATAGTGTTCCTTCCTGCCACCTGCTATGATCATTGCAAAACCCCACCAGTCCACAACTGGTTCAGTTCTTGGGCTGCACGATGCTTTGCTTGTCATATGAAATCCAAGATGCATCAGTCTACGACAGGGGACAATCTTCTATGAATCAATTCCCAGTTTTCTGTAGGATGGGGAAAAAAAACCATTTGACACCAGTGTGGCACCAAACACCAGGTTATAGAGTGAAAAAGTCTTTCTTTTCCTTTGCCATTTCAGGGTGATGAGCCCATTTTCTATCATATGCAGCTCTCTTAAATATCCAGTAGATGGCATCAGCAGTTTAAGATTAAAAAAATTTGTCACAACAGTCTCTGTCAACATGAAGAACCATCCAATAGATCTAATAAACATCTAATAAGTAAATCATCTGTTGAATCAGCTGATGTGAATACATTTTTATTCAAGCCAAATAATTCAGCATTAACACTAGACCCCTGCTTTCCATTTTATTATTATTATTATTATTATTATTATTATTATTATTAATAATAATAATAATTATTGATAATAATAATAATAATAATAATAATAATAATAATAATAATAATAATAATAATAATAATAATAATAATAATAATACTATTGTTGTTGTTGTTGTGGTTGTTATTGATAATAAGAATAAAAATATTATTATTAAGTTTTATTACCATCGTCATCATCATCATTATTATTCATATGATTATTATTATAGTTATTATTACTGTTGCTATCATTATAACAGTGTTGACTGTTTATTATTCTGCCTGTGTAAGAATGAGTTGTGTTGAATGATGTAACAATAATTAAGGTGCTATAGTACACCAGCAAACTGATTATAACATCTGCCTCAATGTTGGACTCACGTAATGGCTCACAGCACACATTAATTCATAAATTGCAATAGATGCAGCACGTGTGTGTGTGTGTGTGTGTGTGCGTGCGTGCGCGCGTGCGTGCGTGCGTGCGTGCGTGTGTGTGTGTGTGTGTGTGTGTGTGTGTGTGTGTGTGTGTGTGTGTGGATGGATGGATGGATGGAAGAACAGGATATATTTTTCATGTTTTATAGTGTGATCAGCTTCTTTTAAAGCAGAAATGAAAGGATCGTTATTTATATGAATGAATGAATGAATGAATGAATGAATGAATGAATGAATGAATGAATGAATGAATGAATGAATGATGGAATGCTATTATTGTTGTTGTAGTTGTTGTTGTTCTTGTTATTATTATTATTATTATTATTATTATTATTATTATTATTATTATTATTATTATTATTATTATTATTATTATTAGTCTAGAGGCAGCCTCTCAGTGGCAGCCACTCCACCGTGGCCAATGAGCGGGCCTCTGACGGACGTTAACTAGGTTTCGGGTCTTGCCTCTCCTCCCACACCCCACTGCTGGTTGGGCTGGATGACCGCTCTTTTGCTATTTTTATCCCACTGGTGCTGTTTCTGTTTCTCAGCTTCAGCTAGCCAGCAGAGAGGAGAACAGAGATGCGGGCGTCTCTCACACCCACTACCCCCCCTCTCCCCCTCTCTCTCTTCTTCTTCTTATCTCTCTCTCTCTATCTCTCCCGCGCTCTCTCTCTCTTTCCAAAAATAGTCGTGAGTCGTGATCAGCTCGTCCTTGAGAGAGAATGAGGGGGGTGTATTATTGCTAAGAAACAGAGGAGAGGTTATGGATTGATACAAATAGTCACCCCCGCCAAGCCAACCCCAGCGCAGGCTGAATTAATGTGTTGCTATTTTTGGGAGCCCCGTGTTTCCAGGGGAGACCTAATGACGCAATGACGTCAATGCGGGTCAATCGCAGACTGGAGGAATTGAGTGGCTTCCATTTGGGGCTTTTGCTGTATTTCTAACAGAAAGGATGGAAAAGAGTACAAAATGGAAGTGTATTTCCTCCAAAAAAAAAATTCATCGCAAATAGAGGTGAATCAAAATGCAGAAGTGAAAATGATCACAGTGGCATCACGTCGCCCCAACCCTTCGAGCATCAGCGATAGTAAGGGAGGTGTGTATGGAAGGATGCTTTTTTCACCTCGTCCACAGCGCATCTGTAGGACGATGCCTGCCAGTGACTAGCCTTGTGGAATAACGCTTTCGAGAACATTTTGGTGTTTTGATTTGATCCTGGTTTGTTTGTTCTCCGTGCGATCTTTGTGTGAACATACTGTTCTGTTTCCAGCGTTAACTCTACGTGTGCTGTCTATCTTTCTTCCATTAGCGACATGTGATAATACTTTGTTTTATTTGCATTTCCTGCTTCTTCTTTTTTTTTCTCCCAAGGGCTTGACACAATCCCGACCTGTTCCAAGCGCTCGCATCTAGACGCACGGAGGTAACGAGCACCTTTTCCCTCATCTCACATCTCATTAAGCTACTGCTCGTTGACTCTTGCATTTGTACATACTTGTGTTGGTGTGTCAAATTTGGTCCTTAAATATAGCCTGACACGATTTTTGTGTTAGTGAGAAAAAATGTCAGTTATTGAAGCTCAAGATTTTGTGCGTCATGGTTGCTCACTGCTCGGCGACCTGCCGACGCGCACAGCCAAACGTTTGGTGATGCGTGGAGATTTCGTCTTCTCCAAAACTTTGAATTCGACCGTAGGATCGTCTCTTTAAAATGAAAGTTCAAAGTGTTTGTGGGGTATTCATGGTCTATTTCTGTGTTTATTGTTCTCTGTTGTCAGCACATCGATCAGCAGAGCTTAGCTATTTTTACTTGGATGGTAAGTAGGCTGCTGGCCAGGTGACGTGGGTATAGGCAGCATAAATTGACAGTGCAACCCCCTGCTACAAGAAAGACCCCAAGAGAGATGCATGTTGCATGCAGCAAGACGATGCTGTTACTACACGCGTGTACGCACACACACACACACACACACACACACACACACACAAACACACACACACACACACACACGCACGCAAATACACACGCACACATGCACAGTGTCGTGAGAAGCGGTGGGGGGGATTTTAGGGCGTTTACCGGCTGGGCTGGTGTGAGCTTTCAGAACCATGGACAGCTCTTATGAAGCTCCTCCAATGTGGTCTCCACCCACCTGTCCATGCTGGCTGCAGAATCTTTGATTGTAAATAAAAGAAGCTCAGATAAATTTATTTTTCACTGGCAAATGCGCTCATTTCAATGAACAGTAAAGACAGTTATGTGACCTTTGTTAAAGGCCCTGCACATTATTTGTTTGACTTTTTCCTGTAAGTTCATGTAGCTGTCTTTGTTACAATTTGTGTCATCTGTGCAATATTTGAGTAGCAGGTGTATTCGTAAAAGATTACACCTGATGATGATGATGATGATGATGATGACTTTCAATTTTCTTATATTCAGCTGAAGAATAATCTCAGAAAATGTCTGTTCATTTCACCTTTACATCAACTTGCTGGTTCCCGTTTCACACATGGTCACATAAATCCAGATTTTACATCTGTGGCTTTGTTTCTGTTGTATCCCAGCTCACACCAGATGTATATTCTCATCTTTTTCTCTCACCTTTGTCAAATTTACAAACAGTTACATCCTAATCCTCATCTAGAAACCCCATCATGCTCTGGGACATTTCTTCACCTACCTCACAGTGTCATTGAATGTTATGTGTAGAATATGTGATAGATTTGTCCATCTCATAGTTTAACTTTATGTTGTGGCAACTGGTGTAATACCAATTTCCACACCAATCCAACTGCTGGATTTCTGAGGGGTGTATACTGTGATGAAGATAAATCACCAAAAAGAAATATGGGAAGATGTGTAGAAACCAAATCTTGCAATGCTTCTTCCTTGCATCTAAAGAGCATTGCATTAATTTTGAGGTATGGGATACCTTCCTATAAATCTTTGGTTTAATCTTCCTGTTCAATTATTTTCTGTTTAGTCAATCAGTTATGAGCAGTACCATGAGCAATGTTTTTATGCATGTTAACATGAGTACACTGTCTAAACTCAGAATCAGCCAGTATCTGAAAGTTAAGCTTAAACTAGAGATGATTACATTTATGTGTGGAATTGTGCATTTAAAGTGTAGAAACACTTCCCTTATAATTACATGTATTTGCTTTATATTTTTCATTTTGCACAATAATACCTGTCTTTTAAGGAAATAGATTGTGACAAGAAGGAAAGATGAAATGAATGAACCAAAATTTACACACTACTGCCAACTTATTAGCAATATTGCTGTATTCAGTTAATTCATTATTGTTTTCACATCCAAATGGTTTTTGAATACTTATTACAATACAATAATATTTCTGTATGTTCTGTTCAAGGAAAAGGACACTGAAAACACACAATATAATTTCTCCAATATTTGTAATTTCTGCAATATAAACTAAACTAGCTGAGTGGATGGTAAAATAAATAAATAAATAAATAAAAGATAGTGGACATTTGTCACTATTCCTTTCAAAGTGTGACATTTCAGTTTCATATTTAGTTTCAATCTGTGTGAATGTAGTTCATTTATGATATTCAGGCTTGTGGATCTCTGTGTTTCAGATGCTGAACCAGCCAGGTATGATCATGGCCGTGACTGCAGAAAACCAATCTTGTCCTTTTCAGATCTTTTTGCGGTCTGGGCTTGCTGTCAGATGATCATCAAGGAAGCCCTTACCCCAAAAAGCATCTGCAAGGGACCCATTCCACAGCAACAGTCTCCGATTGAAGTACTGTTTTATTAAAACAAATTTTGTTGATTCATGCATCATGTGCCTTGAAGTGATTAATGAAAAACTATGTAATCTAGACCTTTAAGATGAAAAACAAACAAAAAGTATAAGTGTCTTGCTGTTGTTAACCACCGCTGAAACTTGTGAATTGGTCTGGTGATTAATTTTCTCCCAACAAAGTAACTGGTTTGATTTGACAGAGGGAGAGAAAGAAAAAAGAAAAAAAAAAAGGGGGGGGGGGGATTACAGCATTAAGAGCCGTGACTCCAATGCTTGTTGCATCCGAATTGCCACATGTCTCCAGAAGGTGGCAGCATTGGTAAAGATTTGCACCATACGTGCGTTTTAATTAGATTCTTAATCACCACTGAGCAAATCCCTTTCTCTCATGTAGTGGTAAGATATCATATTATCATTATTATTGTATGTATTTATTTATTTTTTTTGCTGTAATATAACTCAGGTGTGACATCTATTTATTTCTGAACATTTTTTGGCTGTATAGGTTTACATTACAGTAAAAAGTAATAGTAATAATAATAATAGAAATGAGGGTGGAGATAATAGGTGTGTTCATAATGCAATTGAATATCTGTCAATGAGAGTTTGTCTTGATAAAGAACTTCTCAATAAACCGCTGTTGAAGGAAGCAGTCCTGCTTCCTATTAATGTATCACATCTACAGCAGTTGGTGAGTCCTTTGCCATAAAATTCTTCTGTGTTCTTCAAACCAAGATTTAAAAAAATCACACAGCCAGATTACTTCCTTCATCACATCCAATAACGTTAACTCCATATATAATTCTTCATTTATTTAAAACAGTTAAAATGGAGAGTCAATGTTTTATTTTCTATGTTTAGCAGAAAGAATTACATTCTATTGTTCTTTTGAGATAAAACTTGAGTTGATCGGTATTATTAAAAATTATTAAACTCATTAATACTTTACTTGGAGGTTGAGCGCTCCTGTTCAGAATGATTGCTGTGTGGAATTTGACAATTTTTTTGTGTGTGCCTTGGAGCTGAAATATACAAAAGTATCTACAAAATCAAACCAGACAAAATTTTGACTAAATACAGGGAAATTAGACAATGACTGTTTATTTACATTCTATTTTCATGTCCAAATTGTGTTTGGACTTTCTTGAAGCAACACGTTAACTAAAAATGAAGATTCTTCCATTTTTGTCTGAAAGATAGATGTCAATGTTTGTTTTTCATATTTCCTCTTAAACTGGCATCTGTGTCATTTAAATCACAGCACACTTCTTTCCAGTGTTTTAGTGATGTATCATAAAACAAGTGTTGTGATATATAATTTAATATCTTCTCACAAAATATACAAGACTAACTGTAAACTCACTCACTCACTTGATGTTTTCCCCATTCCAAACCATCTGGTTATGGCTTCGTCAGTGAAAGCTGCATTGAGATTTGTAAAACCACATTCACAAATCATAGATTTTACACGGTGCAGATTTATGATTTGTTTGTGTGTGTGGCGGGGGGGGGGGGCATATATAGTGGTGCTCATACATTTGTATACCTTGGCAGAATTTATGGTTTCTTGGCCCTTTTTCAGAGAATAGATAACCCAAAACTTTTCTTTCACTCATGGTTAGTGCTTGGTTGAATCAAATTTATTAGCTATTAATAAACTGTGTTTACTTTTTTAAAATCATAATGACAAGAAAAACTACACAAATGACCCTGATCAAAAGTTTATATACCACCAAGACGTGGAAAATCAGAGACTCTGTTGTAACCAAACCATGATCAGGTCGACCAACAAAAACTTCTGCCACAATGGCCAGGAAGATTGTTCGAGATGCAAAGTAAAAACCAGCCAATGACTTCAGCTGAAATACAGGACTCTCTGAAAGAAGTAGTGTGGATGTTTCAAGATGTTATAGAAAGGCACTTGAGGAAAAATGGGCTGCATGGTCGAGTCACTAGAAAAAAGCCCTAACTATGTCAACGCCATAAAAATTATGCTTACAATTTACCAAACAGCACAGAGACAAACCTCAAAACTTTGGGAACAAAATCATTTGGAGTGATAAGACCAAAATTGAATTCTCTGGGGATGTGTGAGCTACCAGTGGACAGAAAACTTGGTCAAAATTGATGGCAAAATGCAGCATGTTGTCAAAAAATACTAAAGGAAAATTTGCACTCATCATCCCAAAACCTGCACATGGGACCTTCTTGGATATTCCAACATAATAATTATCCAAATCACAGAGCCACTTCGACTTGTCATGGGCTACGGCAGAATAAAGTGAAGGTTCTGGAGTGGCCATCTCAGTGTCCTGACCTCAATATCGTTGATCCACTCTGGGGAGATGTGAAGCGTGCAGTTCAAACAAGACAACCCAAGAATTTCCAGGAACTGGAGCCCTTTTGCCAAGAAGAATGGGCAGCTTTACCATCAGAGAAAATAAAAAGCCTTGTCCACGACTACCACAAAAGACTCCAAGACAGATAGATACTTACTGAGACTTTGACTTGCATAATTTCTAAAAAGCTTCAAAAAAGTAAGGCTAGATCATTTGTAATTTCAAGTGAATCAATGTTGCCTTGCAATTTCGGGGAAAAAGTACAAGAAATTTGTGAATTTCCCTTCATTCAGATCAGAGTGAAACAACATAAAAGAAGTTCCTGCAGCCACCCTTTATCCATATTCATCCTATCATTTAATGGGTTCTACCCTGATAAAAGACCCGAGGCTCTCAAGGAAGTTTTGTGAAAACCTGCTAATAAGAAAACAAGCAAGCCAGCCAGCAAACAAGCACAAATGCACAGGTGAAAACACAGCCTCTTTAGTGGATTTTATTAAACCAGAGTTTGAAACTTGAGTTGCACTTGATTTAAGACACATTGAGGCTCAATGTGAAAAGACTTGACTCAGACTGTAGGTTTAAGTACCCAGTTTTACATTGGAAACAATATGTTTACAAAAGGACATCAAAAGTTAAGGAAGTACTAGCCAGTAGGCTGTTAGGCCATCATGTACATTGAGAAAAATAAATTTTTCACTTTTTTTTTTGTGTCCATATTAATTTATTGTGTTTTGAGCATTACCCAAATCTTTTCCAGTGGTATTACTCTGTTTCAGCCAGTGACGTGCAGTCAGGGGAGGCCATAATGAGATAAAATAAAATGAAAAATGGAAGAAATAAATTAAATGGTTATATTTATCCAATGATGAGTATTATAAAGTTATTTTATATTCATCATCACCAATTGCTATACAGTGAGACCGCAATGCTATCGCTCTATGTGTCGCTATTGAAATGTTCAAACACATTTGCTCTGTGAACTAAATTTCCATAATCTAGCTAATGTATATAATGTAGTGTTTTTTGTCAACAACTGCATGAGTGTAACGTCTTTCTTGAGTTGAGAGGTCATGAAACCGCTGTGACAAGGCACTACGTGAGGCACGATGCTGTTGTGCCTCATCGGTAGAGGGCGCTGCTGATCCCAGGGATTCGGCTGAGGATTCCTCTTGCTCAGCCGTAGAAAAGGTGACAGCAAAATATGTTCAGCCATTCATTTGTTTTCCGCTCGCCTTTCCTTACTATACAATTTTTTTCGCTGCTTTTGTTCAGATGGAGTAGCGCGTGTACTTCATTTATAAGTAAACGTAACATATAAACAGACATGTAGGTAACAACATAACATTTTTTAATCAAATGTGCTTATTTGTGTGTTACAGTTTGTATGTGTAAATAATTCTAATAATTCTGCTCTGAGACTTTAAAAATAACCCACTCACTGTTGATACTTAAATGGTGAATAAGCTACACTGTAGGTTCATATGTTTGTGAATCTAATTATGATTTGATCAGTGCCTCACCAGCCATGAACCTCACCGCACGTCACTGATACATGCCTACTGTCCGTTTGGGAGCGGCCAAGTAACCTGAAGCGCATGTTTTTGGAGGTGGGAGGAAGGCGGAGAACCCGGAGAGAACCCACGCAAACGCAAAGAGAACATGCAAACTCCTGTGACGACTAGCATCGCGTGTGTTGGGTTTGTTTCCTTGCTCCCTTTTTTCTGTATGCTCATTGTGGTATGCAGATATGCAGAGTAGCTTGTACCATCACCCGACGATGATTGGGGGAGCGCACCTGTTCGCTCTTTTGATTGGCTGGGCCAAGGCCTTATCGGGTATATGAAGATCGAAGACGAAAGTCCTTCAGTGGTACCAGGGAGTCAGGCAGCGGATTCTCATCCTCTGCCCACTTCTTCCAACCAGCTACATGCCGTTTTGTATGAGCTACTTAGTCATACAAAACAGCAGTAGGGTTGGACTGCCGGTTTATTTGATGAATCTTTTCTCCTGTTTAATTTAGTTAGGAAGGTTAGATCCTGTAATTTGTTTTTCTGTTAGGTTAATTATTATTCTTTTACAGATAGGATCGGGGGTTTTTTTGTTATTTTGGCATTAGTCCAACCTGAAGTGAGCTCAACACATTGTTTGATATTTAGTTCTTGTTAATGAAAACTGATTTTCCTCATATACTTCAACAATTCTTCCTGGTGGCTTCTTGGGACTTGGGGAAGATGGGGCCTCATGAGGAGCAACGATCTGCCCGGAGGAAATGTGTTTCCTCTGGCCGAGGTTGTTGCTAATCCGTCTGACTGCTGCCTTGGTTCTGTCCCTTCTTAATGAGAAAAAAAAAATTAATAAATACGAAAGAAATAAATTAAATGGTTATATTTATCCAATGATGAGAATTATAAAGTTATTTTACATTCAACATCACCAATTTTAGGTTATTTTTTACTCAAAATCACTGAATTTTCACATTTACCGCTGAAATACTGAGCGGAGACCTGCGGTGAGGCACCGGCCAGCCAAGCCACACCATGGATTGATTGATCAATGGGTTCGCTAGCTGTGCTGGTATGCTACACAGTGAGACCGTAATGCTATCTCTATATATGTCGCTATTAAAATGTTCAAACACGTTTGCTCTATGAACAAAATTTCCATAATTAGCTAATGTATTGGTGTCACTGGAAAAAAGCAAGGTCCATGTTGTGAGATAAAAGTAGGGTTTGCAAGACATCATCAGAGCAGCACCACTGGCTTCGTTCTCATGTCTGGATCGGTAATGCCTCATCATTGATGGCGTGTTATTACTGTACGTCAGGCGGAGGGAACAAAGCAAACACTTCACCTGTAAATTAAAAATGACGTGTGTGGTTTATGATTTTCTACTGTGTGAGCAACAGAACCTGAAAATAAGCTTATTAGAAATTAAAATCTACTTTGTTCGGTGGCACCAGTTCTAATGCATGTTTTTCATGATGTTGGGAGTAAAACAGAGTACTTGGAGAAAACCCATTCAGACACAGCGAACATGCCAACTCAACATAGAAAGGTATGTTGGAAAAGCTAGGGTTTGAACCCATGACCTTTGTGCTGTGAGGCAACAGTGCCAACCACTACACCACAGTGCCGCCAAAAAAAAAAAAAAACCTGTCCATCGACCCATTATCTCAGGTGAATTTGAACCCAGAACTTTCTTGCCATGAGGCAACAACAGTACTCGCTTCGACTCTCTACAAAATATCAATTCAAGTAGATAACACAGTATATGTTTTCATTACCTTCAAATTAGTGTGAAAATAATACGCTGATATAATAACCATCACTGAGATCAAAATACAGTTCTACATTGTTAGAATTTTCAGTAGCCCTCAGTCCAAAGAAATACTGATAGTTCTACCCCGTACACAGTATGATAACTAATCATGCTGTAGTAAAACCTCTCAAGCACCTACTGTAGTCATTTATTTTTACCTAAACAATGTTCAATGACTGTGGTTTCATTCTGAAATTAAAAACATATTTACTTTTTTAATGTTATTTTTGCTTATCCATTAACATTTTCTGAAAGCTTGACACCTAAACAAGAAGATTTTGTTCACAAGTGTCTTCATGATGGCTGTGATTTCAGCTTGTTACTCTCATTACGAATCACTTTGCTGGCCTCTTCACGTGTGTTTTAAGTGGGAATCTGTTGTGCAGTGATTTTCCTGGCTTAGCATTGTGTTGTACTTACAGTTTTTTTCAGTCACTAACAAGCGTTTGTCCAAACAGCAGTCACATTTTCAAAACTCTAAACACAATTAGCACAGCATCGGTCTTTTGTGGCCATACCATTCACGCATTTCATGTTGTTTTCACTCAATATGTAGTCAGTGAACATATTACCACAATGCTTTCATTTTCTTAACAGACAAGCTATACCTCCCAACAAAATTATGGATTGTTTTTTTATTATTTACAAATGTTAACACACAACATCCCACAATAGCAACAATAATTTTTAATAGTTTTTTATTTTATATACTCAATTCATCCTGAAAGGGAAATTAGTGGAACACTCTAGTGTTAGTAATTCATACGTGCATATATTAGTGTGTACAGGCCCTGAACACACACTCACACACATACAGGGGTCCTGTACGCATGCAGGAAGAGGGGGGAGGATAGAGTGGCGGGCAGCTCCTTTATGGTGCGCCCAAATGAGCAACTTGTAAGGGGGACGGCGCCTTGCTCAAGAGCGCGTTGGCAGTGCTCTGGAGGTGAGCTGACACCTCCCACTGTCAGCTCATACTCCGGGTATTTTTAGGGTGGGAGGTGGAATCGAACAGCCAATCTTGGAACATTGGATGACCGGCTCTACCACTGAGTCTCTGCCCCCCCATTGACACACAGCCGATCATTGCCAAGGGTGGATCCGCATACCCAAGCGGTTCTATCCAGGTGCATCGCCTTGGATGATATCAGAGATCGTAGAGATTAGAGACAGTAATTTTGTGTTTTTTAACGTAAGCCCCCCCGCACCCTTTTTTTTCTGGGCTTGTTGTTGTTGTTGTTGTTGTTGTTGTTGTTTGGTTCAGAAGGCTCTTGTGTGTTTCATGGCTACTTTTTTCACTGTAAGCTTTTTCTCTTCTATCATATTGTAAACAGTATTTTTACTGTACCTCCTGTAATAAACTGTAAAGGAAAAAAAACCTGATTTGCTCTTTACTGGAATGCTTTTGAATGTGAACATCGCATGTGGACATACAGTTCCCAACCAAGAAATGTTGTGTACATTTTGCATGCAAACAACAGTAAAACTGATATATAAAAGTCTGTGCAATTTTTATGTCACAAATACCCAGTATTTTGAAACCTGGTGTACTTTGATTGACTGCATGTACCTTATGAAGTGAAAACAAGCTTTATAGTTTGACACAGTAATTTCATTTTGAGTCAAATATCCAGTGTTTTGGTAAAGTGTGTGTACAGAAAAAGATGTATTCCATTTTGAAATGAAGAGTTAGTGTTTGTTTAACAAAATGTGTTCTTGAGAAGAAAATTAACCATTTGGTCAATTGTGCTTTCTAGGTGTGAGTCTGTGTTAAGAGTTTAAAGTATGGGTAAGCGCTTGCTAGCGACTGAAAAAAACTAAGTTATAGAACAACAATCCGTCACTATTTCAACATGTTTACAAAAAATAGTTTAATAACTAGTAAGAGAACAATACAGCTCAAAAAATCCTTTAAAATAACATAAAAAATACAGTACACCATTCTTTTACAATAGATACATGAATTATTACAACTTCATTTTGGAAAAATAATTTCTTTCTACTTTTAAAATCCAACTTATTATTATCGGCAGTATAATTTCCTGGCTACAGCTTTAGACTGCAGGGATAAGCTGTCTGAAATAAGCATTGTCCAATCTTACATTCATGTGCATAACTGAACATTCCCAGAAACTGGTAGCTTCTCCAAAATTTACTGGTGGGAAAAGGCATCACACCTTATTTAGGATACTGCATAGCATGTCACTGTTTATAGTCTTCATGAATTCATTCAGATGTCTTCATGCTTTTAGGCACTCAAACCCTGGTGGTTTAGGTCAAAATAGTAGCATTTTGTCTTTAAAGTATAAAGTGACCTTTAAACCAATTGTTTCTGAAGTTATTTTAAGCCTATTTTTTGCTCCGACTGGACTTCAACAGTTCCGCTCATTATGAACTACCCCCTAAAAGAAAAGCTGATTCAGGTTTCTTCAGACAGGTTTTATAGCATCAGCGTCATTCAAATGTCTGGAGGTCAAAACAACACGTCGTCCTGAATTACAACGCATGCAGAATCCCTGAATACAAATTCTCGTCATTCCTGTGACTCACTCAGGCAGTTGCTGCTTAGTGGAATTCCTGGTTTCAATGCGGCATCTGGACAGTAATCTGATACCCTTTAGCGTGGCCAAGCCAGTGCTACTGGGGAGAGGTGTCATTAACATTTAACCTTTTGCTCTGTTATAACATTCTATGTCATGAGCTGGAACAATGAATACTGTACATTGCCTCTCTTAACCTTAAATTCTAAACCTTAAATAGATTCTGTTAAACTACGTGTGCAAGAGTAGGTTCCTAAATGAGGGACACAGTCTTCTGAGGATGTGACTCATATGCTCCCATAAGTCATGTGACACAAGGAGCTCATGAATAATTAATGCCATCTTGCAGTGCCCTTCTGTCATATTCCAGGAGATGATATGGTGTCCTGTAGACGTTCTGTCCCCATTGATCCTCTATGATTACAGAAAGTGGGGACATGAAACTCCAGACACGCCCAGCTTCTTGCTGCACACATATGTTTTTAATGAAGTTGCAAAAGTACAAATGTGCAATTTAGGTGTTTGGAAATAATTAGTACATGCTCAGTAGAGGTTTGAATTAAAAAAGATTCATAAATTAATGACTCTTGCCATAAGGAAAGATCCTTGACTCATCTGTTTCATGAGAAGGTTTTTGTCAAAGCAGCAGAAAATACATTATGTTGATGAACTTTAAACAGTCTAAAACACTGCTCATTTGCCTCTACTGATGCTGCACACCTAGGTCAAACCCCAGAAGCCAAAAATCCATCTCAAATATCAAGAAGAATCGCATGTTTATCCCACATTAGGTTGATAGGTAATTATTACAGTATGTTCTTCTGTGGATTAAAATGACTTAATTTATCTTAAAATGTTTTCTATCTACTAAGTCTTCACATACTGGCAGGTAAAACCTTAACATTAAATATTCTAGTAACGGGCAGCTTTTATTCATCCCAGATGTCAGAAAAATATTTTTGCATGTGTTGAAACCTGCTCTGCTGCCGGCAAGAGGACTCACTAAACCACTAGAGAACAGCTTTAACGGCACTAAACAACATTTGGAAACTATCCACCCTGTTCTATCAGTCACTTCATTCCTTCATGTTCATCTGTGATGAATAATACACTACATTTGTTGAAAATACAAGCAGGACACTGCCACCCATTTACTTTCTTTCCCAGAAATATGTCTTTTAGTGCGTCCTTTTCCCAACAATTTTTCAGATCCTGTTACGTGTGTTGCCCCCCAGTGTGGCAATAGCTTTGTGTTAATAGTTTTATAGACCTTGCGTGTGTGTGTGTGTGTGTGTGTGTGTGTGTGTGTGTGTGTGTGTGCGTGCGTGCGTGTGTGTGTGTGTGAGCACACCATTACCGTGTTGGAGTATACACATGAATGACCCTATTTACCGTAAGTTACCTTGAGAGAAAATTGAAATTACCAAAATGTTCTTGTTTTGTTCCAGGTGGGAGCAGCTCTCCCTCAAACATGAAGATTTCTGGACTCTGGCCATTGTTTTGTTTCACAGCAATAGAAACTTAGTCAGCACAGCCGTTCAACTCCTTTACTGTGGAGCAACAACAGACATCTGTCTCTGAAAATGGGCCCACTGTGTGTAAAAAGTTTCAAAACACTTGTCCGGTAAAAGAACATAAGTAATCTGTGTGCGGGAATTTATTATACGGCGGGGAAATATTTGCTCCAATTTGGTATCTGTTACAACTGGAAGCCCACTTAACTTAATCTGGTACTTATTTTGTTACTAGAGATAAGAAATTTACTTACTGAAGGTACTAACGGTACTGTCTGAATTCAGCACAAACTTCATTCGGAACATTCAGCATACATTTTGAGTAGATGTGTTGTCTCTGTATGGGACAGCGTTACGGGTGTCATGAAAAGAATATTAAGTTATCATTGTTCCTACATCCACATGAGGTTACACAGTCAAAATACATGACAGAGCACTTATCTCATCCAACCTGTGTAAATACATCAATAAAGAAAAAAAAAATCTGCATTTATAGTCAATCATTCATTCATTTTCTTAGACACTTATCTTGCATTGGGTCATGGGGGGCTGGAACCTATCCCAGCTAACATTGGGTGTGAGGTGGGGTACATCCTCACACCCAAAAACATGGTTGTTTGAACTGCAATCAGTATATTATACTTGTTGAGACATCAGTTTCATGTATTATATATCTAGGATGTCACATTTTCAAGTTGCTGTCATAATTGTTTTGGAAATTATCAATTTGTCCACCTGAAAACTCTGAAATAAACTTTAGTTTGAGTCAATGTTTACACTGTGATTCATGTACTGCATGTGTGGCAACATGTATTTATTTTTTCCACCTGTTTGTTCTTCCTCCTACATTTCATATCCAATGATACAATTAGATGAACTGTTAAAAGATAACAAATTGAACAACCAAACAACCATTAACATGAATTATGTATAATAATAAAGAAATAGAGGATTGAATGAAAACCTGTGCAATGACCAATATACACTCAGATTTGCTGACAAACCAAAGCCACTGTATAACAGCATTAAGTCCAGGAATCATCTACTAGATGCAGCTAATTCACAAGAATAATCAAAAGATCAGTCTAGAGAGTAAATGTGATTTTATCTCCATCAGTCTGGGCAACAGTAAACTTTTTTCTATCGCACTTGTTTATAGGTTTTAATCTACTACTCAGACGTGCTGAAACACACCAATGATACGTCTTTAGAAACGCTGACGTAAGTGATCATACCATATTAGAGAGGTTTGTAAAAGAGCAGCAAGGATAAATGAGTGTTGGCATGAGTTATGGCATAGATAGCATATTGTATTGATGAATCAAACTGCAAAGGGTTACGTAGCAGTAACAGCATTAGTAGCTGCGTTATGTGTGAGCCAGCAGTTTTACACTGTTGAGTTGCTGTGTCATTTTGAACGTGTGTTAACCTGCTGTTGTTTCGGTGAATATGGGTTAAAAAATGAACTTTTAATTAAATTTTTGGCATCCCCAGTTACTCACATATGTCAAAGAGGGCTGTTATAAAAAAATGTACTTAATGTTCAAGTTACCTCCCATGTCCCATGTTACAACCAGGGGGTTCAGGGGTATGAGATGGAGAGAGGTAAGTGAGGGGGGTGGATGGGGGGAGAAATGAGTAAGGGATGAGTCAACAACCCTCCTCTATAAGATATCCTGATAGAGGCTAACAGTGACATACACACACCAGTGAAGGTAAGGTCAGCTCTCTTCTCATTCTCTACCTATTTTACTTTCTTTTCTCGTATTTGTTCAAAAGCTTCAGAACTTTGTGTTACATACATGAATGACAGCTGAGGGGCTGCTAGTGGAGATAATGAGTTTTTATTACCTCATACTTCAGTCTGTTTGTCAGAGAAAAGATTGTGAAACTGGGAGCTAAGAATAATTGTTAGCCAAAAACAGTGATCTTTGTACCTGTTCCATACAAACTCACAGGTGTCTCAATTACAAATATTTGCTGCCATGATCAAACATCCTGACTAAATCACTGGAAGACAGCTCATCTTTCTGTATAAAATGGTGACATGCAGATATGAAATCATGCCTGCTGAGTAGATGGTGAAACAGCAAGTGGGAGATGGATATTGCAGATGGTATTAAAAGGGACAATGACCTGCATGATCTCTCATCATGTCCATTTTCTTCCACTTCTTCTTTAGGGATAAAGTGTTGTCTTCAATTCTGTACATCCAGGGACTACAAATATGGACTACATTCTGGCCATTCTATTTTCTCTACTGCACATTTTAAGTGTGGGGACAGCTGTTCCTGTGACCATGGACACTGTTCTAATGAAATTAAAAGTGAAATGGATGGCGGGGCAGCTGGTGGTCAAGTTGGAGAAAAATGTTGAGGTAATATTTGTGGCCCTGTTGATGTGGAAACAGAATCTTAAGTGTTGACAGACTTGTTTTTAACTGGATGATGTTTTCTCTCCGGCTGCAGATCCCCCCTACACTGACGCTCAGCCCACCTACCGATAGTCTGGATGGGCCATCCTGCATAGTGCCGGTCCTAGAGGGTTATAACAGCCTCATCTCTGACAGCCTCATTGGGGTCTCTCAGATCAAGACTGAGATCGCTTCGCTGACAGGATACCTCGATCAATGGAGGAAGGCACATTGCAGCGAGCAGTGGCCTAAGCTTTCGCTGCCGATGAGACTACAAGAGCTACAGAGCCAGAAAAAACACATTCACACCGTGAGTTTTGAAGCTCTTCTGAGAGTGAAGGAGTTCCTAAATCTTCTGCTGAAAAATTTGGATCTTCTAGAGAATTGCTGAAAGTTCAAGATCAAGATCAAGACTGCTTGTTGGTCTAATTTGCAAATTGGGTCGTCAGTATCTGTGATATCTGACTTTTAATCCTCAATGGACTGTGCTGAATTTTTGCAAAGATTTTTAACAAACTATGTCCTTGAACATGCACTTATTTATATATTCATGTATTTATTTATATATTATATTTAGAAAATATGTATTTTGATAAACAAATGTCACAAAACACTTTTTAGGATATTTGCAGTAAGTGTACCTGTACTCTGTAAGATTAAATGCAAACTGGTCTATGCTTTACACAAACAGAAAAAAAAATCACTTGCTTATGGGTTATTACTACACCAGTGGCATATCAACAGAGAGCGCAGAGTAAAAAATATGTACAAATGTCAGTTTAGTCATGAATCAGCTGTGGAAGCATGGGAAGAAGATATGACACAATGAGCAGTTAGGCCTTCCCCTCTCAAAAAGTAGGTAGATGCTTGCCAAGAAAAACAGGTGTTTGTTTGAGAGCTACACGGATGTGAAGGGCTAAACGACTGTTCTTTTATTATCAGCTCTTTCAAAATATATATTTATGTGCTTGGATGATATTTTGTCTATTTTTGTACATTGATTGTTTTGTGTAAGTACTGGATTTGAACTATGAATAAATAATTCTAATATGCAACTTGGTCAGTGTGGTGTTACGAGGGCAGAGGAGAAAAGCACGTAGCTCACATACAAATTTCGTCATCTCTTGCTGCAGGTGTATGTGTCAGGGCAATGATTGGGAAGTTTTTATCCAGTGCCATCGGCTTATGATTAACTCCTGTTAAACACAGCTTTACAAATGTTGAATATAAGCAAACTCACAATGAACTGAGGCAACAAAGTTTTAATAAAAACATGTTAAGATTAACAACACAAAGTGTAAGAATGTTAAACTCTCATGGAAACATGTGCAATATCCTTCCATGTTTTACTTTAGAAGTAAAAAACAAACTGGGACAAAGATTGTATGAACAAAATGAATATGAACAGGAATCCCATCCTGTACCGAAAAATCCAATTTAAGTCAAAAATACACTTTTTCTAAAATTTCAGAAAACTGACCACTTTCATTCAGTCACTAACAGTGACTGCACTAACTATTAAACCACTTGTTTCTTTTCATGTTGATGTTCTTGTCACTGAAGCCCATCAGTTTCTTCTTGTACTTGTCGACCAGATTGTCAAAACCGTCCCCATCCCGACTCTTGAATTTGTTCTTTGTCGTTTTAGCTTTCTGGAAAACAAAATAAAAATGTTTATGTATCATGTCACATCAAAGTATTATTTCAACATGTCTGTGTAGGTTCTCAGTTATCCAGGTCATGGTTATCCAAAGCTGTTTAAATAAATCCACTGGACTTTAAGAAAGTTTCTTGAAAACGTTTCACCTCTCATCCAAGAGACAACATAAATATCACTACTGGCACAGATTATCGTCCAAAGTGAGATAAATGATTATGATGGATGACTCTTAAGAAGCAAAGCTTTTTTCGAGGAACTGGTCTGTTACTCATTTTTGCCCAACTTTACAGCTTGTTCTCCCCTCCCTACTTTGTGATTAAAAAAAAGTGACGTAATTAGGGACCAAAACCACACTAAATTCCAACATATGTTAAGTTCAGGAGCAGCAGCTTGCATTCATCATTCAATTCATTATAATTTAATGAGCTGCGTTTAGGGATACAATAATACCTGAAGGTCATCAGTCCTAAATTATATTGTGGAATCAGTCAGTAATCAGTAATACATCCCACCAGGATGGCACATTAATTATAACCATACTACCACCACATTGTTTTCTTCTTTTGCCCAGTAAATATGTGCAGTTTTTTCTCTGGGGATGGGAGCAGCTTTCATACAAACAGGCCTACAGTGAAGAAGGGAAAACAAAGAGGCACCGTGATGCTAACTCTAACCCTCTCCCCAACACTAAACAGCGCAGTGAAGATCCTGGCAGCCTGTGATATGGCTACAAAGCCCTGACAGACAACAAAACCATCAACCTGCTGCCCAAATATGATGATGATGAAGACTTCCTGGTGTTCTGAATTACAGTATATTACTTTGTCTGCTGTGGCAACCAGCAGAAACCATCTAGAACAAAGTGAAGGCAAGGATTACAGCAGGCCCTGGTGGCTTTCATTTAAACATTCAACGGATAATTTACAAATGTCTGCGACAGCCTATTACTACTCTGATTTAGTTGACTAGATAGATAGATAGATAGATAGATAGATAGATAGATAGATAGATAGATAGATAGATAGATAGATAGATAGATAGATAGATAGATAGATAGATAGATAGATAGATAGATAGATAGATAGATAGATAGATAGATAGATAGATAGATAGATAGATAGATAGATAGATAGATAGATAGATAGATAGATAGATAACTTTAATGATCCCAAGGGAAATTCAGACTACCTGCACCATTAGACACCAAACACCCTGGCCACTCACTGTGTGAACCTCCACCGTCCCTGTTTATTCCCAGAGCCTCAATCACTACCTTCCCTGCCCGAAAACCAGAAATCTACTGGAACTGAAAGCAGAATGACCACACAAACCACCCCCCACAGAAGTCTGCAAATTAATACTTTAACCGTACCTTCTATTTAGTTATTTTGCATGTCACTTTATAGAAAATGAAAGAATCACTTGATTTTGATACTGAAGCTGAGGATAAATGAATTTTCTAATGCAAAAAAAGGAAGAACAGTAAACCAAATACAAATCGGTGCTGAACTTCATTCTTTCCTCACTAATTAGGTCCAGCTCTGCAACCACCACACCGAGGAGATTCCTGAGTCTTAGCCGCTAAATACAGGTGCTACCTTTCCATTCCTTTACCCTCCTCTCACAACATTTTCAACATGTGCAACTTTTTTTCTCACCACAAATATTTCTCTAAATTTAAACAATTATGGTTTAATTTTGTACATGATCATGTGACATAAATGCCCTCATGCTTATTGTTAACTCTGTCCTGGGACTTAAATATGTCACACTTCAAAGCATTGTCCCATTAAAAAAAACAAAAACTTATTGGATAACTGTACGCACTCATGAACGAATACGGTGTCGCTCTGAATGAGGAATCTTGGCAGTCCGTCAAGAACAGAAAGAAAACACTGATAAATTTCTGGAGCGTCAAAAGAGATGAATTGCTGCAAAGCGTTGGCAGCGAATGAGTTAGGTATAATCATATGTATATAAATTGAAGTTTTGCATACTACCAATTATTGACAAAATGTAATGTACTGACATAATCGTCTTCTTTTCCTTTCGGCTTTTCCCTTCAGGGGTCACCACAGCGAATCAGTTGCCTACATCTAATTACGGATTAATGACTAAACCATTAATCCGTAAATGACTTATCTAGTAATGTGTTTTTGGTAGGTGTGTTGGTATTGTCATTATTTTTAAATATTTAAAAGACAAGTGTCTGCAGGTCTCCAGATGAGATATCAAGCAATTGTTTCATCATCTTCTCTATGCAATATTCAACTATTGATGAAATTCATTGATTCTTCAATGTTTTGTGAATATGACCAAAGATTCAGCATATACGCAGTGTGTGCATGAACCTTGTTCCTGGACTGTGTGGGCTTTTCTATCTGTCGTCTTTGATGTTGTTTTCTGCTGGAACCAGGCTTCGCTTTTTTGGGTGGTGGAGCCTTTTGCTTTCCTTTGTCACGCATTCTGCAGAAGAAGAGGAAGGGGAGTTGAAGAGGAGTTAATCATCCTGACAAAATACATTGTAAAGTATCAAACAAATTTCAACTGCTTGGCTGCAATACTTGAAAAGTCCCACAAACATACCTCAGCAATACTAGGATCTATTTGTGTGTGTGTCTATATAATTGAGAAGTAATAAAATCAGTATCTAAAGAAATATATTTACTGTCTATTAACCTGCTGTTTTAATTTTATGAATAAGAATGGCTTTGGGACACAAGACACACATAAATATAGGGATTTGTTACATTACAGCTAAATGGCAGCTACTGCTGCCCAACTTTGCCTTCCACCTGCAATGCTTGTTTCCACTACTGCTGAAAACTGAGATGTGCACATGCTAAACATTAAATAAAAATGTAAAAAAATCTACATCAGGATTTACCTACCTAAGCATTGAGTGGATGAAGCAGAATTAAAAACGAGAAGTTAGATAAGTTAATTAAAATTGTACCTGATCTTAGGCCCATGATGGGAAGGAAAAGCTAGAACTTTTCTTCGTTTCTTTCCATTTTCCAACTCTATGTGTTCAACCTCTTGTTGGGTCTTGAAGCCAGAATAGTGACCATCTTTGTTCTGGTGGAGAGGAGGAGCTGATAAAAATATAAAAATGAGATAAAACTGTAAAAAGATCACAAGTGAACACTAAAAACCAAACAAACATGTTACAGTAATGTCAGTGCATTGCTTTGTATCCATGCTGTGTATCATATTTTTCATAGATGATGCAAACAGTAGTTCTAACATAGGTAAGAGCAGATTTCAGAGTACAGTCAACCCTCGGTTTTCGGACATAATCCGTTCCAGAAGGCTGTTCGAAAAGCAAGTTGTTCGAAATCCGAAACTATTTTTCCCATTATAATTAATGTAAACAATTTAAATCCGTTCCAAGTCTAAAAAACAAATTTTTCTAAGTTTTTTTTTTAACTATTTTACACCATAAAGTGCACTGTATACTGTTTACCATACATAAAAAGGGGTAGAAATAGACGGTGTGTTTTATTTTAATAAAAGATATCCTATTGAACTTTGAACACGAATGCGCTACGGAGGAAGCATCCTAGGCATTCGAGTTCGCTCGGCTCCCGAGGGAGTCGCGTTCAGGTACGCTCGGCTTCTTTCCGTTTGGTCGAGAGCCGAATTTTGGTCGAGCTCAGAGACGTAAAATTCTCGGATTTTCTGGTCGAAAACCGATTTGGTAGAGAACAGAAGCGATCGAAAACCGAGGTTTGACTGTACCAATTTTCTCATCACTTATAAAAAGCCATCTGGAAAACAACCTATATGAACTAATCTGCATTAGAGATTCCTGTCAGACTGTTAAATATAGTCTCTGTTCAATAAACAAAACAAAACCACACCTCTCTTCTTTCCTGACAGCTTTTTTGAGGACTGTACTTTATTTCCCTCTTCCCTGGGTCCATTTCCATCATCAGCCATCTGGGACTGAGGTTTTCCTCCCATAAAGGACCGATTCTTAACAAACAACTGCAAAAATATCAACAAAGATAATATTTCTTATTTAAATTATTTGTTTTTTATTATATGAAACCACTAAAGTGTTATAAGCAGACCTTTCTTTTTTGTTGTCGCATTTCTTTTATTTTGAGTTTCTTTGAATCCTCAAGGGAGAACTCCACAATTGGTCTCTGCAAGATGACAAACATCCAAACTCATTATTACAAATTTTGAAATCCAGTGTGCCAAACCAAATGAAAATAACCATGTCAAGTCTGAAACTTACAAACAGAGTCAAAATATCAAAAACACACAGATCTTGTTTTTATCCTTCACTACAATAATTTACCTTGTGTGAACCAAAGATGTTGGGGTTGTTGTTAAGATGACGAAGTGTGCAGAGAGCATCTTCATGGTCCCGGAACTGGACAAAGCCATAACCTAATGACTGTCCAGTCACTTGACCTTTCACCGGCTTCTTGTCATACATGACCCTACACTGAATGGAGCAACGAAGGACATGGATGAACAGGAAAAAGAATGACAACAGCGCCATCTGTTGGACGCAAAGTCAAATTCTATGATGCTTAATCCTGATAAACACAGCTCCAGAAATTATTATTTATAGTATATAGTGACACGCCTGGCATTCAGTTTCTCACCTCTGTGATGAGGAATCTTTTGTTCCCCTTTACTGCTTGGAGACAGAGTTCTTTGAGTTTCTTATTGTCCACTGACTTGGGCAGGTTATGGACACAAAGACGGGTCTTTGACACATAAATATTTATGCTTCGAAGCTTTGTCCTCTTGAACTCTTCAAACTAAGAGAAATGTACAACACAAAGTAAAGATGACAATTTAGAGTCATTTGAGGGATAATTGTTACATATTTATGCATTACATATTTATGCACTAATTACAGTTTTTTCTCGAGGAAAGGACAAAAACATTAGATAAAAATTAACTTACTCTGGCTCTTTTGATCATATCTGCTTCAGACACACCCTCTGCAGCCTTGGTTCCAGCACGGACCACTGGGTGTTGAAGTTAGTTGAGAACAACATATAGTTTAAGACGTTTAATAAAAATCTCACAAGACAGGCAATGCTTACTCAAGTAGCTGCTAACAAAAAAGTAATTTATCAAATTAAATAATCTCTTCACTGCCTCCATTTTAAATTGTTTCACCAAAGAATCTTCACATCGACCTATCTCCATAACATTATAAAACCACCTTGGATGAATAATATTATGCTGTATATGTTGAGTCACATGCATTCAGAAATTATTTTAATACAGTGATACCTCTGTACTCGACCATAATCCGTTCTGAGGTGGTGGTTGAGCACCGATTTGTTCGACCACCGAAACCAATTTTCCCATAAGAAATAATGGAAAGTATTTTAATCCGTTCTTACCATTTAGAAAAATACCTAAAATATTATAAGAACGTGTATCTAAACAACAATGAATACGTAAATGTGCACAAGCAGTACATGATAAAGATAAAGCATTATAAACCATTTTGTATAATTTACTTATGTTTCGGAGAGTGGTTGATGACACTAGCGTCATCATGGAAGGGGAATCCCTTCCATGATGACGCTAGGTAACGCGCCTCCAGGGGTTTTCTCCCTTCTCTCTCTCTTCCGTGGAGGTGAATCTGGCTGGGCAGTAGCCTTCCTCTATTCTTTAAGAAGGAACCTGTCCATTGTCAGTTGCTTCTGCTTCAAGATAGTGGAAATGGTTGACTTTCATTTCGTACTGCGACGCGAGGTCGGACACTCGTACACCACTTTCATATTTTGCTATAATTTCCGTACGTCTTTGCGTACGTAATTTGCGTACGTGTTACTCCGCTGGCGGTCTGAGTCGAACTGACGCTTACCCGCTGGCCGAGGAGCGCAGCCGAGGAGCGCGTTCGGGTCGACTCGGCTCGTCGAGTACCGAAAATCTGTTCGGGGTCCGATACATTTTCTACTCGAATTTTTTGGTAGAGCACCGATTTGGTCGAGTATAGAGGCGGTCGAGTACAGAGGTATCATTGTATTTACAGTGTGGAAGGTGAGACTATCCTGAATACAGCCATATTTCATGATCAGTGTATGAAATGTCTTTACTTACATCCTTCTCTGGCGAGGTACAGGTTCCTTGTGCCTGTTTCTACTTTTGCCTTGTTCACTTTCAGTTTGGATGCATCTTCTCTGCTCACTGCTGTCACAACCAACAGCTTCCTGCCATTAACACGGATACCACCACTCTAAATCAAATAATAACATGTTACAGCCAGGATGTAACATCAATTCTTTGAACATAACAGGGTTAACTATAATTCCATGCCATGAAAAAAACATAGTACCTCTGACTCCTCTTGTGCTACTGCTAGGCATTTGTCTGCAGCCTCTTTAGTCTTAAACTGAGCAAACGCACAACCTGGAAAAATAACAAATCCACAAACAGAAAATAAGAAAAGTTTTTTCACAGAGAGGGTACATCATTTAAGAAAGGACTGACCTTTAGATTGTTCGGTATCTGGATGGACAACAAGTTTTATGTAGATAAGCTCTCCATATTGTAGGAGAGCTTCTTCAAGACCCTCTTCATCTGTGTCAAAGGACAGATTCCTACAATAGACATAATTATAAAGACATCAATATGATAATAAAGTTTAGTTGTGAGAATGTTAGGATAAAAGAAAAAAAAATAGAATAAAAAAACAAAAGCTAATCAAACGAGAAAAGAAAGAATTGCAAACCTGATGAAAATCGTTCTGCCCTCTTTGACATCTGAAGGCAGAAGTTTTCTTGGGGGTTTCTTTTGAGCTTCAAATGAAAGTGTAAGAAGTGTCAAAAATGCAGTTTATGGAAGGAAATACAACAAACTATTCATTACAGGCAAAACTGTCAATAATATACCTGGTTTGTGCTTTTCATCATCATCCTCATCCCCACTGTCACTCACATCTTGATCTTCGTTTGAATGAATGCGCTCATCATCATCATCATCATCATCGTCATCATCATCGTCACCCACATCTTCATTATTATCCTTATCACTTTCTTCATCGTCACTTTCCGCCTCATCACTCTCTTGTTCCTCGCTATCATCTTCATCATCGGATTGTGATTTTTCTACCTGCTGCACGGCTGATTTGGAGATTACTCTGTGGACAGTTTGTGAAGAAAGTAAACCAGTGACACAACTATTTTAGCAACTAGTGGTATAGTGACAAAGGTATACATGTTTGAGGTTCACACTTTTTCTTTTTAGACTCTACTTGTGTCTTTTCTTCATCCTTGTCATCAGTGTAACTCTTGGTATCTTGTTGTTTTGCTGTTTCCTCCACAGTCTTCTTATTTCCTAATAGGTAATAAACAAAACATTGTTGATGACAATCAAAATATCTTCTAATCACCCTACACAGTGTTACTATAAGTCTTAAAGATAAAATTACCTGCAGTTGAGGAGGATTGTGTGGCAATAAACTGATCCTTAGGCACAGCCCAGTCAACTGCTACCTTCCGACCTGTTAATTAAACATTTAAAACAGCATTTTACAATATTTTAAAAAAATATATCAATTATCAATGATGAACAGCGTTTCTGAGGTATCAGGAATGAGTCTACTCACTGACCTTTTATCTCTGTCAGGTTCAGGGCATTAAGTGCTCTTGCTGCCCCGCTTACATTTTGAAACAAGACAAAAGCAAATCCCCGCATCTTTCCATCTATGCAAAGTAAAGAAGAATAATGATACAAAATAATCAGACTATTCAAGAGTCACTGACAAAACAAGTCTTTTGAAATCTAGTGGTATTGACATCTGTTCTCACCAGATTTGAGAGGGATTTTGGTCTCCAGAACTGTTCCAAACTTGCTACAAACTTGTTTTAGATCTTCTTCAGAACACTACAAGACAAGACATTTCATGTGCTTCAGTTAACAAAACAAATGTGCCACTTTAACAACTTTATCCAATGATGTGGAACTAAGTCTTACAATAGATCAGTGATAAATGTGGTCATCATTTATCTGCTGCATTTCTCATGTGAACGTGTACCTTAAAGCTGAGGTTCCTTAAGATGAGTCTCGCTTTCAATTTGTTCTTCCTGAAGCCGGACTTCGGCTGACTTTGGTTTGGTGCTTCAGATGACTTTTCAGGAGCTACACAGACGACAGTTACCATGATCGATGCAATAAAGACACAAAACTCGAGAGCTGTTGCAGTCATTCGTATCAATTAGGTCAAGGTTTATACACACCAGGTTTCTTTTTGTCTTGTATTTTCTTTTTTGCCACGGATAGAGAAAGACGCTGCCCATCGTATTCTTTTATTTCTTTTAAGGCCCGTTGGGCATCCTCCAACATGGAATAAGTGACGTAACCAAAACCTCGACATTTTCCTGAGCCTGATTTAGATTTAAAAAAAAAAAAGCATCGTCTTTAAATTTCAAATATTTGAAATGGACTGCAGTTCAGTAAAATGTTCACACACGTTAGTTTACGATCGGTTGTACATTCCGTAAAATATCTGTATTAAAGTGTAAAGCGTACCTTTATCTCTGACCACAAAGCATTGCTTTACGGGTCCAACGTCGGAAAATATTTCCAGCAGATGTTCATTCGTAGCTGTAGCTGGCAGAGAACCAACGAATATGGTTTGAGCTGACATGGCTGCTTGCTAACCAGCTAACGTGGAAGGTTAGCTCGCTAATGGCGCCCGGGCTCAGTGACGATTCCGTAACGGATGTATAACTTGTTAACAATCACGCATAAACGTAAACCTGTCTATTCAGTATACGTAAGTCCCAATAATACAAAAAATGGGCCTATTTAATTTCACCATCACTCGCTAACCACATTGAATCGCATGTTTATATGCATGGGCAGCCATCTTGGAAAATTGACGGAAATGGTCTCGAGCCTCGAATGTTTACCGCTCGTGTTTTACCGCCACCTACCGTCAGGGGTGTATTACCGCACACATTAGGAGATTTATAAGATACAACATGTACTGTACTACATAAATGTACGTATACACGTATCATAAATAAACATAGCAATAAATGAAGTGACGACATTAATACTCATTCTAGCTATTTAATTATATATGTCACACCCTTCTACATTTCATGCATAGCACTGTATCTTGTACATTATGGCAAATAGGACTACAGTGTTACTGTATTTAAAAATATGCTCTACAAAGTGCATCATGAGTTCTCCCTCTGCCTCTATCTATCTATCTATCTATCTATCTATCTATCTATCTATCTATCTATCTATCTATCTATCTATCTATCTATCTATCTATCTATCTATCTATCTATCTATCTATCTATCTATCTATCTATCTATCTATCTATCTATCTTTATGTCTGTCTGTCTGTCTGCTGTACATTTTACATTCTTCCTTGGCCCAATACGTACCTGCTACGTATATGGAAAGAACTCTGATGAGACACGAAACACAATAATTGACAAATATATTGGATGATAAATTTGTAAATTGGACTCTGAATGAGTCAGTGCGTGCCTCACCAGCCATAAAACTAGAGGGGAAAACTTGCTTTTCTGTAAGAAGTGTTGCTTTCAGTATTTGTCCATCAGAGGGCAGTGTTCACTATATTGCAAAGGTATCTATCCTCACTATTCATCACTGGTTGTAAAATAATTTAATCTGAACATTTACAACTGCAACTTTGATCGTGTATTATCATCAATATGTTGAGTCATTTAAAAATCAATAGTTACACTTGAACTGTTTCATCACGATGATGTGTAATATTGTGTCATTACATTTTAATAACTTGTTAAAATATCATTGTGACCTGATGGAAAACAAAACATTAATGGAATAAGAAATTACAGATATTAAATACAGATCTATTAGATGGAAAGGTCCAGTGTGGATTCCAACACAGTCCCTGACACAATTTTTTTTTTTTTTTTTTTGTACTACGGGATGAAAAGGGAACTTCATCTCTGTCTCAGAATCCCAATCCATCAGTGAGGTCCTGCCATCCTTACATCCTATGCCCTGGAGGTTCCAATGTAACTTCTCTAAAGAGTCCTAGTATCTCATAAAGTGCTAATAGTGTTGTTGGTCTGAGCAGCTGAGAACATGGCTCCGATTCTGGAAAAGTAATTTAAAAAGATGCTGACCTAACATTTGTTTGTTTGTTTAGGCAGATGCAGTTTATTTCCTTATATTTTGAGCTTGTGCAATAGATACTGACCTTTTCTGTAGGTTTCTGCTTGTGTCAACACAGATTTGTTTTAAACTGAGTGTTAGAGGTAACACAAAAGAAACAGTTTCAAACATTTGTTGTGCACTCCAGTCACGACACCTGTTAATTATACAAACTATGATGTTCATGTATTGTGTTGTAATTTTTATGTTTGTCTGGTTGAATCCAGATAGTCATTAAAAATAATAAGGAACAAGGTATAAGTCTGCAAGCTGCAGATTTTTTCATGCAGCTGGCAGGAATTATTCTGATGTCACAAGCTATTGTATACTTCTGTTGCAGTTCTGCAGTTTACCATTGTTGTTTTTTTCTTGTTGGTATCCTAAAATAGATCCTGATTGGCAGTGAACTTCGTCCAGTTGAACGTATCAAAAACACTGATGATTACATCCTGCTTCAAAGCGGTGATGTATTGAAATTGTCAGTGTTTGTGTGTTCGTCTGTTAGTCTACCAAAAAAAACAAAAAAACAAAAACATTACTCGGGCAGCAAAGGGGATGAAAATAAGATGATGACCTTGACCTTGAGAAAACTAGGACAAAGTCAAATTTCAACTTTTGTACTCTTAGGAACCGGATAAGAAAGACGAGGGAGAAGGCCAGTGTGAGTAAGACCATAGATCAAAGCTTGTGCTTTGATCAATGACAGTAGATCAGAGCACTAGCTTTGATCCTTGACCTATGCAAGCAGGTCAGGGTAAAATTTTGAATTCAGGTGAAAGCAGACTTCAGGATTCTGTTTGCCATGTTGTGGGATGTTGCAGTCTGACTGCCTTGATTCTAGTTTTAGTTGGGTTCCTAATCCTACAAACAACTTTCAACAAATTTTTCGGTACCTAGTCACGGATTTTCAAGAGGTCAAAAACTTCGGTGTCTTCAACAGCTCTCTAAAACTTTACAAAACATCAGCTCCGTTTTTAAAGTAAGTTTAAATCAGCTTATATCAGCCCCCAAACTTTGGAACTCCCTGTGCTTTCACTTCCTTTTGAAAGCCCTCTTTTATCCATTGTTTTATTGTATTTACTGTACATATGGAGTATTGTATATTTTATCTGTAATTTCAAGACATGTGTACTGTTTTGTCTTACCTGCTATACCCGTAAAGCACTTTGGGACAGCTGTTGTGTGTTTAGATGTGTTATACAAATTAAATGACTTAAGTTAACTCAAACTGAGGTAGGAAAAAAAAGTTCTCCACTGCCATACCAATTGAACTATTGCACCTCAAACTGAAACAATTAACCTTTATTTCAAGTTGTAAAACATTAGAAGAAACAGTAAGAATCACACACAAAAAATAAATAAGTTACAATATTAGAGGCACTTTTTCCTATTCATAACATATAAATGTTAGCAATAACATTAGCAGACATAAACAGTTTGGAGTCCAACTCATTTCATGTTTTGGTAAATTGTAACATTCATTCATTATTTAAGTAAATATAAAATCATCTTGTTCAACGTGACATGAACCTCGAGGACATTTTGCACAACTTCCTAAATGACTTCATAGTGCAAAAATAGTGAATCATCTATGTTCCCATTATCAGTATCACCAATGAGCACCAACAAATTTGAAGTTCTTGCTGAACTGACAATTTTGTTCTAAGCACCGGCAGAGCAACAACATAGTCGCTTCAGCTGCATTAATGTAAAAAGCTGGGGGGCAAAAGAATTTCACTTTCTCTTCGACATGGTAAAAAAAAAAAGAACAATGGAAATTAGAGTGCAAAAGGTCCCCAGCGTTGTGAAATTCAAAGATTCACACTTGTTAGTTTCACAAGTGCTGTTGACTTATGTTCATCGTCACAGCATTGACTTGAGTGATTTAATATATAAGATAATGAATATCCAGCTAAAAGCGTCAATTTGCCACTTTCAAAAGGTGGAAATTCTACTTGTGTTCACTTATCTGTCATGTCAATAGGTACGTCCTAGAGCTCACAGTCCCTGTGGCCTTGTACCATGAAACTATTATCAGTTTATTGTTGAAGCCAGGAGGAAAAGTTCACCAGGACAGGCCAGAGAACCAGAAAACTTCTGGTGCCAAAGTAAAAACAGATAACATTTTCAATCAAAACAAAATCAACTGAACCACATTTCATCACGTTCTTCATCAAATGCACCATACTGTTATGAATCTTCATACTGCACTCTCAGAGCAACATAAATAAAAGTGCTCGCAATGGCAAATAAGGAAACCTTTTCCTGACTCGCATTTATTTTATCGCAATAAACAAGTCTGATTGTGAAATGCAGAAGAATGAGAGCAATCACATGATCCTGATTCTGGCTGATTCGAATCCAGGTCATGGGTTTACACTTGACAGCAGACAGCAGATGGGAGGCAGAATACACCTTGGATAGGTCACCAGGGTCACACATGGACATACAAACACCCAATTACTCTCACAGTAATACCTACAGTAAATTTAGCATAACCAATTCACCTAAACTGCATGTTTTTGGAGGTGGGAGGAAGCCGGAGAACCTGGACAAAACCCACACAGACACGGGGAGAACATGCAAACTCCAGACCGAAAGGCCACAGGTTTATTCGAACCAGGTTCCTTCTTGCTGTGGGTCAACAGGCCAACCGACTGCACCAGTTGGTTGGCCTGTGTGTTGTATAACATTACTGCTGCATAACCTTACTGCAGAACTTCAGGACAACTTGTATCTTTTATTGCTCACAGACAGGTGAAGTGCTTTGGTATCAGTGTTGTGCAGCAACTATGACCTTTATAACCCATTTATTGTACTCACTAATTTAAAGTCCAAAAGTACACAAAAGTCACAAAAGCTTGAAAGGTCTTCCTTCAAATAGTATACATTAACAAACCATTAAACAAAAAAGCAAACATAAAATATTATCGTATATGTATAAATAAAACCATCTTACATCTTGGCCTTCAGTGGTACGATGTGAAGTGAGTGGAGGAACGTGTTCAGGGTGGTCAAATACTCTTGCTCGTGCCTCTTCAGGTGACCTGCATGTGTCGATTCTTCCCACTTCTTTCCTGTAACTTCAATCCCCTGGTTGTGCAAATGACCAATTAGTTCCTCAATAGCTAGATAGTCACTCATAGGATCGTTCTCGCAAAAGAAGAAAAGTGCAGGAGCTCTGACTGGACTGTTTCGAAATGTATCGATGCACAGATCAAAGTGGTCTGCTGTCTGGTGCCTGAAGATGCTGAAGTATGCTAGAGCTGCATTTTTGAGCAGCGTCTCCAACCGTGGATACACAGTCTTCCCAAGACCTGAACAGAGAGGACAACACTTAATTCACTTCTAGTCATACATTATAAACTTACAATCTGTTCAGTGTCTCCTTTTCCTTTCAGCTTTTCCCTTCAGGGGTCGCCGCAGCGAATCATTGTCTCCATCTAACCCTGTCTTCTGCATCCTCTTCTCTCACACCAACTACCTTCATGTCCTCTTTCACTACATCCATAAACCTCGTCTTTGGTGTTCCTCTAGGCCTCCTGCCTGGCAGTTCAAAACTCAGCATCCTTCTACCAATATGTTCACTACCTCTCCCCTGGACATGTCCAAACCATCTCAGTCTGGCCTCTCTGACTTTATCTCCAAAACCTCTAAGCTGTCCCTCTGATGTACTCATTCCTGATCCTATCCTTCCTGGTCACTCCCAGAGAGAACCTCAGCATCTTCATCTCTGCTACCTCTAGCTCTGACTCCTGTCTTTTCCTCAGTGACACAGTCTCTAAACCAAACAACACCACAGTTTTGTACACCTTTCCTTTCATTTTAGCTGAAACTCTTCTATCACACATCACACCTGACACTTTTCTCCACCCGTTCCATCCTGCCTGTACACGCTTCTCCACCTCTTTTCCACATTCTCCATTGCTCTGGACTGTTGACCCTAAGTACTTAAAATCCTCCACCTTCTTGATCTTTTCTCCCTGTAACCTCACTCTTCCACTTGGGTCCCTCTCATTCACACACATGTACTCTGTCTTACTGCGGCTAACCTTCATTCCTCTCCTTTCCAGGACAAACCTCCACCTCTCTAGCTTCTCCTCCACCTGTTCCCTGCTCTCACTGCAGATCACAATGTCATCTGCAAACATCATAGTCCTTGGAGATTCCTGTCTAACCTCGTCTGTCAGCCTGTCCATCACCATAGCGAACAAGAAGGGGTTCGGAGCTGATCCCTGATGCAGTCCCACCTCCACCTTGAACTCCTGTCACACCTACAGCACACCTCACCACTGTCTTACAGTCCTCATACATGTCCTGCACCGTTCTAACATACTTCTCTGCCACTCGTTGACATGAACCATACTGCTGCTCACAAACCCTCACTTCTGCCCTTAGTCTAGCTTCCACTACTCTTTCCCATAACTTCATTGTATGGCTCATCAGCTTTATTCCTCTATAGTTACCAAAACTCTGCCCATCTCCCTTGTTATTAAAAATGGGCACCAGCACACTTCTCCTCCATTTCTCATGCATCTTCTCACTATCTAAGATCCTGTTGAACAACCCAGTCAGAAACTCTACTGCCAACTCTGCTAGACACTTCCAAACCTCCACAAGTATATCATCAGGACCGACTGCCTTTCCAGTCTTCATCCTCTTCAATGCCCTCCTCACTTCATCCTGACTAATCTTAGCTACTTCCTGGTCCACAACAGTCACCTCCTCTAGTCTTTGTTCTCTCTCATTTTCCATGTTCATCAACTCTTCAAAGTACTCTTTCCATCTTCCCATTACACTACTGGCACCTGTCAATAGACTTCCATCCCTATCCTTAATCACCCTAACCTGCTGCACGTCCTTCCCATTTCTGCCTCTCTGTCTTGCCAACCGGTATAGATCAGTCTCTCCCTCCTTACTGTCCAACCTAGCATACAAGTCATCATAAGCTTCTTGTTTGGCCTTTGCTACCTCTACCTTCACCTTACGCTGAATCTCCCTGTACTCCTGTCTACTCTCCTCAGTCCTCTCAGTGTCCCACTTCTTCTTAGCTAATCTCTTTCTCTGTATACACTCCTGTACCTCCTCATTCCACCACCAAGTCTCCTTATCTACTTTCCTTCCAGATGACATACCAAGTACTCTCCTACATGTCTCCCTGATCACATTAGCTGTAGTTATCCAGTCATCTGGCAGCACCTCCTGACCACCCAGAGCCTGTCTTAACTCCTTCCTAAAAGTCATGCAACACTCTTCCTTTTTCAGCTTCCACCATTTCGTCTTCTGCTCTGCCTTTGCCCTCTTCATCTTCCTCACCACCAGACTCATCCTACACACCACCATCCTATGCTGTTTGGTTACACTCTCGCCTACTACTACTATGAAGTCTGCCCCAATGACAACTCTCTCACTTCTAGGTATGCTCTGCATCACTTCATCAAAGTCCAACCAGAATTTTTCCTTCTCCTCCAGCTCACATCCTACCTTTGGAGCAAACCCACTAACAAAATTGAACATCACACCTTCGATTTCTAGCTTCAGACTCATCACTCTAGCTGACACTCTTTTTACCTCCAGGACATTCCTATCAAACTCCTACTTCAAGATAACTCCTACTCCATTTCTCTTCCTATCTACACTATGATAGAACAACTTGAACCCTGCTCCTAAACTTCTAGCTTTGCTACCTTTCCACCTGGTCTCCTGGACACACAGTATGTCTACCTTCCTTCTCTGCATCATGTCAAACAACTCTCTACCTTTTCCTGTCATAGTTCCAACATTCAATATCCCTACTCTCAGTCCTATACTCTTGGCGTTCCTCTTCTCACCTCTTCCTACGATCACACTTTCCTCCTCTCTTTATGGGTATTAATGAAAAGGAAATTAACAAATATATAAAATAATAAAAAATAGTCACCTATGGCCATCATTTCCAAAGAACCCACCACCAAGCTGTCAAATATTTGTCCTTTGATCCTCTGTGTGAGAGCTTGATATTTCTGTTTGTCCCGGGACATCTGGAACAACAGCTGGGAATATGTAAAGCCACCGATGGAGAAGGCATGGACAAGCAGAGGACGGGAGATGAATCGTTCGCTGTGAAGCACCTCCAGCAACTTCAGTCCTTCATTTAAACCCCATTGGGGCCACAGGAAATTTTTGACCTTGTGTAAAGTAAACAAATAGATGTTCGTGAAGTCCCTCAAATCAATGTGGCTTTGCGTGATTTCTAAATGTCACTACAATAGACTTTGTTTGAGATGAAAATAAAATGCAAATACCTCATTGCATAGCTGACACACATTTCTATTATACTGTTATAACATTATCAAACACAAAAAGTCAGTTACAATATCTTACCTCACTCTCCACTACAAGCACATCGCAGCCGGCACGGAAGTAAATGTCACAGTATTTCTGCACAGCTTGAGGACGAGAACCCAACCATGGCAGCAGCAGCATCAAGGGCTTACTTTCTCCATAGATTTGGGTCTGACGGTCCAAAACTAGAGATGAGGATTCACTGATGTAGAAAGTGACATTCTTACTAAGACGCTGTGCCGTGATGCCCAGACTCATGACTGTTCTTGCCAACATTGCAGCTGTGCTCATAGATTCCTGCATTGTAAGTTTGAGATGAAAGTCATCAAAAAGAACAAAGACAGCAAAGGAAAATATAAGTAAAGAAACCTAACAGCAGGTGCACAAAATAATCACAGACACAAGTTGTTTTAAAGGACCATGACATATTGACATTGACATATTGACATTGACATATTGACATTGACCCGTGTTTAAAGTGAAACTATTTTACAGTTCATCGAGGACACGGGTTGCGTTTGTCCTTAAGCGCCCGGTGCGTGTTGGCAGAACGTAAACATGTTATCAACGCATTATGACCCTTTCGTTGATCGATTAAAATACCTCACAACGGAGTTCATTTCCCCGAAACACAGATCAGATCGGCCTCAGCAGACGCCGGGTGACGACGGAAAGATCACCCTCATTCAAGGAGATTAAGAAGTCAATGTGTCCCGTTTCCTGTGTACATGCGTTTCCAAGCCAAACCAGAGGTTAAAGGTAGTTAGTTACCTTGTAGTTTCGAATGTAGAAATCGGAAGTGCTAAAATTTTTTCTGAAGAGCAATATTATGCTTCCACAACCCTGGTTCCACTGGAATCGATCAACTTCTTACTTTAGTCGAGCCTTAGCGCAAAGCAAGCGATGTCTAACTTAAATATCCTCAGGCGGAGCTCCAGAAAGCGAGTTCTCCTTCTTCTGCGTGTCTGACTCTGGCTGCTAAACGCATTCACGGTGCACTACTGTCCCCACCCGGAAAAAACACGTCAGCGCAGGATAAGATCAGCGTCTGGAGGCTTCTTCTCACGCTGTTTACAAGATTATTCATTCATCTTCAAACCCGTTTCTTCCGCTTTCGGGAGTCACGGGGTACTGGAGCCTATCCCATCGGACTGGGGGTGAACTGGGGAACACTCCAGTGCTCTGGGAAGCCACGTGTACACACAGACAAACTCCCATGCACACGCTCACACCTTCCGACAATTTGGAAAGCTCAATTCACACATTAAAATTTCTGGACATGCGGAGCACTGGCGTTGCGCCCAGGGTGCGCCCACGCCCCTAATCGGCTGGGACAGGCTCCATCGACCTGCGACAGCGGACACTAGCGGGTATAGAAGGTGAATGAATTAATGAATGACACTGTACATTTAAAAACATTAGAAATTATGTATTGAGTGTTTTGAAGTAGAATCCAGGGTTGTCTTAAAACAGGACAAAGTAGACAAGTATAAAATATGTGTCAATTCAAATCATACATAGGTTGAGAAGAAATCCAACGTTATCATCAATGATAAAAGCAAACAATTTTAACACATACTTATCTTATATCTAGAGATCTGTCTACGGCACCGTTCAGACTACAGGTATATCAGATTTCCTTCCATATCTGATTTTTAGGGATGACGGTTCACACTGTTTTTAACAAGTGTCCAAATGGGATCTTGCTCTATACCGGTTGGCAAGACAGCGAGATAGAGATGGGAAGGACGTGCAGCAGGTTAGGGTGATTAAGGATAGGGATGGAAGTCTATTGACAGGTGCCAGTAGTGTGATGGGAAGATGGAAAGAGTACTTTGAAGAGTTGATGAACGTGGAAAATGAGAGAGAACAAAGACTAGAAGAGGTTACTGTTGTGGACCAGGATGTAGCAAAGATTAGTTAGGATGAAGTGAGGAGGGCATTGAAGAGGATGAAGAGTGGAAAGGCAGTCGGTCCTGATGATATACCTGTAGAGGTTTGGAAGTGTCTAGGAGAGGTGGCAGTAGAGTTTCTGACTGGGTTGTTCAACAGGATCTTAGATAGTGAGAAGATGCCTGAGGAATGGAGGAGAAGTGTGCTGGTGCCCATTTTTAAGAACAAGAGAGATGTGCAGAGTTGTGGCAACTACAGAGGAATAAAGCTGATGAGCCATACAATGAAGTTATGGGAGAGAGTAGTGGAAGCTAGACTAAGGGCAGAAGTGAACATTTGTGAGCAGCAGTATGGTTTCATGCCAAAAAAGAGTACTACAGATGCAGTATTTGCGTTGAGGATGTTGATAGAGAAGTACAGAGAAGGCCAGAGGGAGCTGCATTGTGTTTTTGTAGATCTGGAGAAAGCTTACGACAGGGTGCCCAGAGAGGAACTGTGGTATTGTATGAGGAAGTCTGGAGTGGCAGAGAAGTATGTCAGAGCAGTGCAGGACATGTATGAGGACTGTAAGACAGTGGTGAGGTGTGCTGTAGGTGTGACAGAGGAGTTCAAGGTGGAGGTGGGACTGCATCAGGGATCAGCTCTGAGCCCCTTCTTGTTCGCTATGGTGATGGACAGGCTGACAGACGAGGTTAGACAGGAATCTCCATGGACTATGATGTTTGCAGATGACATTGTGATCTGTAGTGAGAGCAGGGAACAGGTGGAGGAGAAGCTAGAGAGGTGGAGGTTTGTCCTGGAAAGGAGAGGAATGAAGGTTAGCCGCAGTAAGACAGAGTACATGTGTGTGAATGAGAGGAACCCAAGTGGAAGAGTGAGGTTACAGGGAGAAGAGATCAAGAAGGTGGAGGATTTTAAGTACTTAGGCTCAACAGTCCAGAGCAATGGAGAGTGTGGAAAAGAGGTGAAGAAGCGTGTACAGGCAGGATGGAACGGATGGAGGAAGGTGTCAGGTGTGATGTGTGATAGAAGAGTTTCAGGTAAAATGAAAGGAAAGGTGTACAAAACTGTGGTGAGACCAGCGATGTTGTTTGGTCTAGAGACAGTGTCACTGAAGAAAAGACAGGAGAGAGAGCTGGAGGTAGCAGAGATGAAGATGCTGAGGTTCTCTCTGGCAGTGACCAGGAAGGATAGGATCAGGAATGAGTACATCAGAGGGACAGCACATTTTAGAAGTTTTGGAGATAAAGTGAGAGAGGCCAGACTGAGATGGTTTGGACATGTCCAGAGGAGAGATAGTGAACATATTGGTAGACGGATGTTGAGTTTTGAACTGCCAGGCAGGAGGCCTAGAGGAAGACCAAAGAGGAGGTTTATGGATGTAGTGAGGGAAGACATGAAGGTAGTTGGTGTGAGAGAAGAGGATTCAAAGGACAGGGCTAGATGGAGGAAATTGATTCACTGTGGCGACCCCTGAAGGGAAAAGCCGAAAGGAAAAGAAGAAGAAGTTGTAAGTTGCACAAAATAGCATATATAAATAACTTGTTACTTTAATAAAGGATATTGGCTGTTTGGTCATTGGCACATGTGAGATATTTATGCATCACCCTTTTCATTTCCATTCCGTTATACACAGGCATACTAAATGCCACCAGAGGGATATTTGTGAGTGTACACACGAAACAGAATTAGACATAAGGTTCCTATGCAAACATAGGAGAGATATACTGAACACAGAGTTACAAACAAAAACTCATTCTTATAGGAGAATTAGAATGTCTTAACAGTAAAACTAGTGTCAAATCAGTGCAGCGGCACAGTGTGGGACAGCGGGGGTTGTCTCGAGTAGGTGTGGTCTGTCCCATGTGTCGACTGTCTGATAGAGAAAAGAGGGGCACAGCACAGAGTGTATGAAAGGACATAGAGCAGTACTCGACAAGACTGCAGGCATGCAGCAACACAGAGCAGCATTTGGATGAGCTGGCTGCAGCAGAGTGGGCTGCTGATGAGGTAAGAAAGCTAAAACAAACCAGCAATAGGAAAGCATTTCTGTTATTAATGTCTGTCCTTATGAATCGTTGCACTATGCTTTTATTGTGTGTATGACACAGGACATTATGAGAAGGATATAGGCTATAGGGTTTGATAGGTTATTTGAATTTCATCATTGAAAACACATGCAGAAATTAAAGCAGATATCCAATATCTGACTTGATGATGTCTTGAATGTGATTTCTCCCATTCTTTCTCTTGTGTTTTTAGGCATGAGATCCTCAGAAACCTGAGTTTCTAGGTCCATCAAAACGTATGACTGGATAATATTCTCAAAATGTGCACCATATGATATTGCAGTGGAGTTTGCAGACCCTTGCCATGTTCTCAACGTGGAATCTTTACCTTCTTCTCTCTACCTTCCGACTACTCTCTCTTCAAGTCAGAGCCATTATTGGAAAGGATGTCAAAGAGGTCCAACAACCAGATCATGACACACCAGTGCAGCACTTCGCAGGGCCATCACAGAAACCCAGTAGTTCTGGTTTAGTTGTGGGGAGTTCCAGTATTGGAAATGGGGATGCTAACTACCTGGCTCAGATTTTTAGCTGGCCAATATCATCATTTGAGGAGCCAGATAGACAAGATTTGATTGGTGAATATGGTGGTTTACAGGTCAGATCAGAGACTTCTCTGATGTACCCTAATGAGAAGGAACACATTATATTCAGATCCTCAGATACAACTGAAGATGAAGTGACCTCGGAGGGGAATTCATCCACAAAGCGACAGCAGATTTTAATATATCAGCAACCTGAAACCAGGACAGGATCTTCATTGCAATCTATACAAAGTAGGGAGAACCAGCTAGCCTTCCCAGACTTGCAGAATAAAAAGGCACATAGAAGTTTATCTTCTCTTCTACATGGCTCAAATCAAACTGATTACTCCACTACACCACTGTTTGTTGGATCTGAGCAGGGGCCTCTTCATCCAACTCCAACAATGGCCACCAGCAGTTGGGACTTGGCAACACGTCCTTCTGTTATTACACAAGGAAGTACACAAGACAGAATTTCCCCAGAGAAACCTGGAGATGGATTGATTGATAATACAGATGGTAATCTACAAACAGAAGTGATGAACATGGAGGAAGATGCAGGTAAGAGTCCTTCCTTCAAAGCAGTATGTTTTTTACCTCATCAATTGCAGTTCAAACTTAAGACCCATTGCAAATGGTAGGATTTGTAATGTGGAACCCATTTTGAATGTGATTTTTTTCAAGACTTTTTTAATTACAGTATGTGTGACTATGCTGACAGAAACACAATAAAACAGTTTGCTCCACTTTAGTCCCTGAAGTTTTTAATTCTTTAAATATTTCCCTGACCTCTCTTAGTCATTTAGAAAGAATCTATGATTTTCCTACAACCAGGCTAACAAATTTACAAAGGTTGCTGAAAATGTGGTTTACTCTTCAGCTCAGTATTTGTAATGAACACCCCCACAATGGCACACACTTGTCTAAGCAAATGATGTGTTGTGTCTACATTCATATGGAGGGGAGATCTTTCAACAGAAATGTGTGACAATTTTTCTTTTGTTTGTAAAGTCATCTCAGCATTTAACATCAGACACAATTTTCAGCATTTTTTTGGAGTAACTTCTAGATGTTATCTTAATGTATAATCTGTGTGATAAGAGCACTAACATGTTACTTATTAATTTATGTCTGTATTGATGTATTTATTTGTCTATTTGTACTGAACACAATGAGCATTCCAAATTGCATAGTAAGTTTCTTTGTTCTTTTCGAACTGGCACTTCCCTGCTAAGGGCGGGTGTGAAAAAGAAATAGGACACATCCCATTTGTAACCAGTAGAATCACTTATTCTGGTGGATCCTGGCAACTCATTCTGCACCTTGTTTCACTAGAAAACGAGTTGCTTACATTATTTATTGCTTATGCAATCAGCCAAGTATAACAGATACCTCTGCAGATTCTTGTAGAAGGAATTAAACTCAAAGTTTTTAGCACATTTTTACCATGCTTAATAATAGCCACACAAAATGAGAGCAGCAATGAGGTCAATAATGGCTAATCAGAAACCATCTCTCTGTATCTGCTACACACAAACACACACACACACACACACACACACACACACACACACACACACACACACACACACACACACACACACACACACACACACACACACACACACACACACACACAAACCGTTCGCTCATACTGCAGCTCTCTCTGTGACCCAGTTAGGCATTCCCAGTTAGAAGTTCACATTATTTGATCAGGGATTACCTTCACATATAACAGACTCTCTACTGGACTTTTTGGACAATAAAGGTCGCCTATATTTAACTTGATTTGTGTTCATTGTTCTTTATTGTTTTCATTCCATCTGAAGATTAATATTATTAAAGCTGCTCACTAATACCTAAAGTACAGAGCCATCCTCACAACAATGTGAGACTGTATTTTGGTCACATCAGGGTCTTGATCCAAATGCCATCATCAGCATGATAACATACTCATGATTACTAGGCCAGCTTGATTTGTTTGCATGGAATTCTTTCATTGTCATTTTTAGCATGAAAAGCAATATTTAAATATATATATATATATATATATATATATATATATATATATATATATATATATATATATATATATATATATATATATATATATATATATATATATATATATATATATATATATATATATATATATATATATATATAGTTATGTCTGTATTTACATTCTGGTTCTTTGCTGGCTCAACAGTTAACTTGGTTGTGTCATGTTTGATGTGCACAGATAACTCCAATGATGATGATCTGCTTGTCTCAAAGACTGGTGGCACACTATGGCTTGATGAGAACCTGGTTACAACTGCCATACCCTGCAAAGCATCAAACCTGTCATGGGCTCCCACCTACCCAGATGATTTTATTCCAGATGAGGCCCTCCTTCCCTCTCTGGCTCACAGCCCTGCCTTTTTTGTCCCTCTATATTCAGACTGGAACTCTGCCCTTGCCACATGGGGATTTGCCTGGGAAATACACATCTATGGCCTGGGGACTGTCTTCACAGGATTTGGCCTCATCTCTGTGGTCTGCTTGTTAGGTCTACCCCTGCGCTGCCCCCCAGGAATCCCATACCTCACACTGCTGCACTTTCTCCTCCTGACATTTACTGGGATACAAGCTTTTAATTTGCTTTATGATGCTTACAGTCATCAAGACCGTCTTCCTTTTCTGTATTCTGTCCTCCTATCTGAGCTTCCCTCCCCTTGTTTGATTTCAGCCTTCTCCCTGGCCATCCTGCTTCTGTCCTTGTGCTCACGTATGCATCTTACAGTTGCTAATTTTACCTCATTCCCAGGCTTGCCTAAGCCTTGCCTGTTGCTGTGTATGTCCTTGGTACATTTTATAGTCTCTTTGGGGTGTAGTGGCATGATACAGTTCTTTAAAGGCCTCCCCATTTTTATCCTGATATTCCCTCAGAGTGTGTTTGTATGTCTCGCCATCTTTCTCTCATGCTCCTACCTTATATTTTACTGCTTAATAAAAGTCAACACAAAACACATTTACAGACTGAATGACAATGGAGAGAGTGGAGGATCTCCTGAAAGGATGCAACCTGCAAGTTGCCCCTTTGCCAAAGTGGAAGACTGGGGTAGGGCAGCAGGAGCTGGAGTTGGGGCTTCACTGTGTTTACTAGGGTATGGAGGTCTGCAACTTTATGGGATCCTGCATTTTCTTGGTTTTGGAGGAGTGGATGGCTATGGGTTCCAACCTTGGCCATGGTGGGTGTACCAGGTGGGCTGCAGGCTCTGTGAAATTGGGGTGTGCCTAAGCTTGTCTCTAATTGGTACACATCCTCTGTTCTGTCACAATAGTTCCCCCATGAATAATATAACTCAACCTCGGCCAGGATCTTGGTCGCGCCTTTCCTGCAGCTCCCCCTCACAAGTAGTCACCTTGACCTCCCAGGCAGGTGTAAATTCTTCTGTCCTCTCCTTTCATGATTCCTTGTGTCAAAGTAAGCAGGAGAAGGTTGTGGTCTGTGATGTCATCACCAAGGGACAATCTGAGGCACTTCCTCTTTTCTCAATAGAGGAACCTCTTGGAAATGGCCTCAACTGTGTCCCCAAGTCCAGCCAAACCCAGAGCACATTATTGCCATTGCCCAAATCATCAAGTCCACCTCACAACCATGAAAATTATGAGTCTCAGCTATCATCGCTTGACAGCCTGAAACTGGATCCTGATTCTACTATGGACCTTCAGCCACCATCTCCTATAAACCTATCACAAAGCATTGACCAGGCTCTGTTCAGTGAAACCCTTTTCTCTCACAGTATCTTTGCTTTGCCCAAACCTTTTCATGCTTCTTCAAGTACTTCTTTGAGTTCTTCAAGCCAAAAATTTTCAAAACAAGAGCCTAGGTTTGTCGAAAACGCCCTTTATCATAGTTCTTCATGTGATAATGTGGATCAACATAATGGTTTTACCAGCTCAAGACCTTCTCAGGCAAATGTCTCTGTAACATCTCACAGCAAGCTACCATTGTCACCAGAGCATTTGGATTGGAAGGGGAGTGTCACTGGCTCAACTCAGGATTTGTGCAGCAATCCCAAGGAGAAGGCAAAGCTGCGGGCACATTCATGGGTCAACAGAGGTCAAAACTTTGTTCATAGCAGTCTTCCACGAGCAATTCCCCACCTTTCTTACCACAGGCATTACCGGACCCTAAGCTTAGTCTCTCCCAACAACCATGGAACTGGTCAGTTGGAAGGCACTAAACATTTGAGTGCAAGCAAACAACTAGAATGGGATCTCGCTGTACAGGCTGAGTTTGTAAATGTGTGCAAACAAATTGATGCTCTGAGTGTTTGCAGTGACACTATTGAATTGTAGAATTATATAAGATCAGCTCCAATTGGAAGGCACATGTCATTGAACAGAAAAATAATATTCTGATTAGATACACAAATTCCATTACGCAATATTAATTAAACAGCTGAATCTGATCTGGGAGTGGGCATTAATGTGTAGACCCAACTTATTTTCTATTTTTACTATAAGTACAAAATATAACTACAGTGCACCCTCGTGACTAGCGGTTAATGCAGGAATCACACGCAAATTCCACGATATAGCAACAAACTATTTATCTTATTATTTACGGTTATTTAAACGTTTATGAACACTCCCCATACTAGTATTAAACCACCATCTATCTGTATTACCTCCTCCAACTCGCTTATTGACTTATTATTGATTTTTGTGTCTCATGGAAATCCAGGTCTCACAGAACGTAGCGCACTTCTGGAAGCTGTCAGCCGATAGAATGTACGGTATCACGTGACTGTCTATCAAAAATCTGCGATGAGATGAAGTCACATAGTGTTAATGCGCAGATGTACGAGGGCACACTGTATTTTGTTTTACATGCACACACACACGCACGCATGCACGCACGCACGCACACACACACACACACACACAGAGTCAAGTTCAAACATTTCATGAGATATGATATGCAAATGCTAAACAAAACATCCTGTTCCCCATGGCAACACTTTAATGAACACTAATGTAATAAACATGTTTTTTAATTCCTAGGTCATAGGTTGTGTCATGGAAGACACCAAATATAGTTTTGGTAATTTTCAAATCCTACCATTTACAATAGGTCTAATTCAATGTATTGTTATCACATCATAGTGAATAGTGGAACATATGTAATTCCAAAGACATTGAGTTATTCCCAAAAAAATAAATAAAGTCAATTAAAACTGATTCATAATTTTTTTCTCTCCACAATTCAATAAAAATAGAAATCTAATGTAGTAAAGGATTGTTGCTAACCTAACACACCAATTTCCTACATTGTTGTCATTGACTCACCTTTTCTTTTGTAGTGAGCCTTAATGAATTGAGGAATAACAATGACATTACAGTACATACAAATATTATGTACTACTCATGTGTTATGTATTTTGCTAAAGTAAATTGTGGAAGGTCATGTTATGTCAGTCAAATGTGATTAAGACTTATTTGTACTCTGACTGAAATTATGAGTTGATTAATTATAATTAGATATGAGAAATGAAAAACCTGTCTTTTTTTTTACTCATGTTCTCAATCATATGGTTATTCAGTATGTTATATACCAATAAGAACAGTGGAAAATGATTGTTCCCTAAAGAGCCCAACTGTATGAAAGATAAAGGAATTAAGGCTGATACTAAACTTTGGTCTCCACAACAGTACAGTACGTACTAATATCTCACTGACTGTGGGTGACATTACAAGATAACCATATCCGAGCATCCATCCATATAACCTTTATGTTAAAAAATCAGTGCATTAGTGACAATTATTTTCTTACTGCATTGATTTTTGACTGAACTAAAAACAAACAATGTAGAAAGAAAATAATGACAGCATTGTTTTACCATATTAATTATTCTGTATATTTCATTGTGGTTCAGTGCACAAGTTTGCAAGCTTTTAATATTTGAACGTACATTTGAACACATTTTAAGTGATTTCAAAGTTTTAGAATCTGATTTCATTATTAACATAGAGCTGTCTTGAAGTTTTTAATGTTTGTATTTTACATCTTGCCTTTTAAGGAAATACCTGTTAAGCAATTAAGATTATCCATGAAAAGCATATTACTGTCTTTTTCAAATTGCGTCATTTCCTAATACAGTCAATACAGTATATGCACTTCTGTACAGAGTGAAACAGAGGCCCACACATATATGAGATTCTGAATTCCACAGGGATGGCTCAAATGCATTGTACTACATTGTGCTATGTATAATTGTATGTAATAATAAAACTTCTTCTACTACTCCTTTTTCTTCTTCTTTGTCAAAGCTTGGCCAAAGAGGGCAATTTGGCTCTTGATCTGTAGAGTTTAGAGTGTTTTGTTTCATCTGTCTTCAAAGGGGTCAGAAATGGGACAGACAAGATCAAGATGGTCAGTATGCTGTACAGCAACAACAGCTTGCTGTTGGTAGTTTGATCATACACGCCCAGTGCATCCACTCATAACTGCTGGGCTTGGGACACTAGGCCCTGATAGCGTGTTTCCTCTTCCACCCGCCTCAGTAAAGCCGCTTTTCATAACTACACAAGGAAAAGAAAGAGGAGATTAAGTCTTTCCTGTATTTTGTTGATATTTCATTACAATAAGGTCAGCCCTAGTTGAAAATGAATGAATGGAAGAAGCACAGATGGAGGTATGATAACCACAATGATGTACTTACATGGCACAAAAGAATATCTAATATGATAGCATGGGTAAGAAAGGAGGAAGAGAGAAGACAATTTTGATGAATCCAATTATATTCTATTTGTTAGTCAAGGGTTCTGACAGACATTGAATACAGGTGAAGTTTGGACACATATTGTGTCTTTGCTGTTACAAAGTGCCACAAATTAAAAAAAAAAAACAACTTTAATTAAATTCCGAGAGGAAAACCAAAATGTACTAAGATAGAAGGTATACAGAATAGTAGACTTATAGAGTAAGAAAAAGTACAAGAATACCGAGAAGAATCAGAAGTCGAGAGTTAAACAGAGGTTAGACTTACGAGTGGAGGCCATGGACTCCTCCCTCCATCTGAGCAGACATGGTTCTCTTTTCAAACTTCAGTTCTCCACAGTACATCATTGACCTTGAACAAGGACATGCAGCTCATGAGTCGAACATCCTAGCACAATTGAAACTTATTTTTTGGGTGGGGGGGGGGTTCACATGTACCGTAAAATGGACAGACTCTTGGCTCCAATGTCCTGACAGCCATGCTGGATTCCAGCAATGAGGTAAGGAACAAATTTATGGATCGAACCTTTGTCTTGTACTGATCCTGAGACACCCTGAGCAACCTTCACTTTATCTCCCTCACTGCACGGAAAAAAAAAAACTCACAAGAGTTTTTTATGTCACTATCTGATGCTGAAACAATTACACAATTACTGTATACAGTATGCCCTCACGCATTTGCGCATCAACACGTGCCACTTCACCTCATTTCGGATTTTTGGTAGGAAGTCACATGATACCGTACGCGCATTCTATTGGCTGATGGAATCTGGAAGTGCGCTACGTCCCGTGAGTCTCGGACTTGCGTGAGACACAAAAGTGCTTTAAACAGTCGATAAGAGTGTGGGAAAAGGCAATACAGATAGAAGGTGGTTTAATATCAGTATTGGCAGGGTTCATAAACGTTTAAATTACCGTAAATAATAAGATAAATAGTTTGTCGCTATATCGTGGAATTTGTTATTCGCGTGTGGTTCCTGGAATGCATTAACCACGAGTAACGAGGGCACACTGTAGTTTGGTCGGGTTTTTTTGTTGGGTTTCATACATGTACTGCAAAGGATATTTGTTATCCCTCACCTGAAGTAACGTTTCTGGCTGTTATTTTTCTCCATGGCATCTAAGGACCCCATACCCCTGTACTTTTTCAAACGCACACCATCTGAAAAGAAATATTCTCCTGGAGCTTCTGTGGTTGCTGCGAGCAATGATCCCATCATAACTAGAGAAGGAAAAATAACACGACATATAAAGAAGTTATTGGAACCATAAGATCAAAATGCACAAAACAACAAAGAGATCCATCCACCTTAATTCACAGTCAAAAACAGAAAAACCAATACTCCATCAAAGAAAGGTTCTTAGAACAGTGTTAGAAACTCTAGATGATTTAAATATGTTTTTTCATATGACCTTATATGATCTTTTATAACTAGTGTGCAAAAATCGGTGGCAGACAGGTTCTGGCACCTTCAGAAACTACATAAATAATAAATGTAATCCTGACAGTGTCACATTTAATAATGTCACTCTAAACAATTTTGAGACAGATTGCCGTTTACAAGGAGCAAGATGGATTGACAACATAATACAAAATTGTCTCGATAGTTGACCGCATTTTGTAAAATTAAGGCCATTGTCACTCACACAATCTGAGGTTCAATCTCAACTCTATACTTGTGATAGAAAAATACTATGAAAATAAATTAGTATTTAATCATTAGAAGAACATGATGGTCAACTGTATTTCCAGCATGTAGAACAGCATATATGGCAATACATCACATTTTTCTTGGGGGAAAGGTAGCTAGGAGGGATTTTATCAATGTTTTTAACAAGTGGAAGACCCCTTGAAGCCATCTTAGAGGGTTTAACTGAATGATCCAAGAGAATGAGAACTTTCTCTACCTGTGGATGCTCCCAAGGCGAGAGCCTTCACCACATGACCCACAGTCTGAATGCCACCATCAGCGATTACTGGTACTCCAAAACGTCGGGCATATTCGGCAACCTTGTACACCGATGTACCCTGGGGCCTACCGCATGCCATCACTATGAACAAATGTACAATGTGGACAATTGGCAGAAAAAATAGCGAATACAGCTGAAACCGATGCATTGTTATGTTCCCTGTTTAAAATGAAAGCATTAAACAGTTAGCATTGTTTGAATCTGCTTTTCAAACTATAATCACTAATCTGGGAAGGGAGGCAGTGTTTCATTAATAATCATACCTTCTTGAGTGATACAGATAGAGCCACAACCCATGCCCACCCTTAGGGCATCTACACCAGCATCTATGAGGTTTTTTGCTTGAGCAGCTGTCACCACTACAGAGACACATGCGTATGGAAGAGAAACAAGGTTACTGTTTTCACAACACAAAAGCAAGGAATTTCTCTGGCACAAAAGGAAAGCGTACCATTTCCTCCAACCACCTGTAGTTCAGGATATTTCTGTTTGATGTAGTGTATCATGTTTATTTGATAAACAGAGTTTCCCTGAGAGGAATCCTGTAAATAAAGGAGCATTAATTCAGACTACAACTACACATATGCATACTGAAGGTTGTGCAAAGTGCATTATATTTAAAACAGCAAATATATGTATAATTGAAAAGACTCAAGAGTTAACCCAGTTCAGTACATTCATTCTACCTGCATCAAGAGATTTTATGATTTGTCAGACAGAATAGTGCTACAGCATCAGAATCAAATCAGTAACTGATAAAGCTCTGAAAAGAACCTACCAGGACAATGACATCCACCCCGGCCTGCATGAGGAGGTCCAGTCTGTGTTTGTCGTCTTCCCTTGTTCCAATAGCAGCTCCACACAGCAGCTGTTTGCGCGAGTCCTTGGAAGCCAGCGGGTAATCCCTGTTCTTCTTCAAGTCAGTCCTCGCAATGATGGCAACCAGCTCATCGCTGTCATTCACTATGGGAAGCTTACCTGTGAGTCACATCATAAAAGAAGTGAAACAAAGTTATGAAGGGTGTCAGCTGACTCAGTCTAAATCCTGTTTATTTTTTTGAACAGTCAGTTGACTGATTACAGCCTTACCTTTTTTGCTGCGTTGCAGTATATCATTAGCTTCTTTTAGTGTGACTCCAGCAGGTGCGACAACTAAATCTTCTCTCTTAGTCATTGCCTGAATCAAAATATTAGATTGATTAAAACTGTGACGTACAAGTATTTGACATCCTATTATTATTGGGTATATTATTTTCTCTGTGCACACATTGGCACATCAGATAGACTGTCACCTCCTCCAGGGGTCTGTCGTGGTCTTTCTCAGACAGAAAGTCTATGTCTCTAGATGTGACTATGCCGACTAGCTTGCTGCCCATTTTGCCAGTCTCCGTAACAGGTATCCCAGAGAAACCATGGCGTGTCTTTGCCTCAAATACATCCCCAACTGTGTGCCGAGGACTCATGACCACCGGGTCTGTAATGAAGCCCTGTTCAAATTTCTGACAAGAACAAAAACAGAAGTGTTGGGTGGCAAAAGAATATTTAACTCTGAAAGCAATGTCAAAGATGATACTGCAGATGTTTTTTTTTAACCTACCTTGACTTTGCGCACCTCATTCGCCTGAACTTCAGCAGTACAATTATGGTGAATAATTCCAATCCCACCCATCAACTGAAATCAGCCAATCACAGCCATGAGAGACAAGAAATCAGCATTCAAAACACTGAGAAAAGACCTACACTACTTGCGTCACTTCTGAGTAAGATGCAAATCTGTGAGCAATTTGGTGTGTGTGTGTGTGTGTGTGTGTGTGTGTGTGTGTGTGTGTGTGTGTGTGTGCGTGCATGCGTGCATGCGTGTGTGTGTGTGTGTGCGTGTGTGTGTGTGAGGTTGATCTGTGCTTGCACTCACTGCCATGGCAATGGCCATCGATGACTCTGTGACTGTATCCATGGGAGATGAAATAAGAGGCGTCTTCAGGGTTATTTTTCTTGTTAGTGCAGAGGTTAGATCCTAGAATGCATTTAAATATAAAAACGTCATCTCAGGGTAACTGTTAGATTTTTACCTAAAGCTAAACTTAAATATTTACATGACAGTTTTCTTCAAATCAGCCAGGCACAGAAAAATACTCTGGAATAGTTTTCCTAGATAAGACACCTCAAAAATAAGCTAGAAGCACGATTTCTCTTTCACCCTGTTAACAAGTTGTAAGTCCATGACTCACATATCTCACACTCCACCAACCACAGTTGTATGCAGTAGACAGTCTGGAGAAAGGCTTTTTGACTCTGCTGTTTCTCTTAAAGGTGTCCTATCTATGCTGCTTTTGAAAAAGAGTTTTGGGAATTTTGGTGATGTGTATAAATCCTTCATGAGAGATTTAACTGGATTTGCAACTGTCATTTTAGACGTACCAGTATGTTTTGGGGCCAATTTCCCAAAATGTCTAGGGAGGCCTAAACATTTTCCTGGTTTGGCCTCTGCATCAAAATGGTTTGTGCAATTCATATACTGTATTTTGTTGTTTCCTGTTACCTATTTCCAGCTGTAATTGACACTAACTGAAAATATTACAATGATACCAGCTACAATGTGGTAGCATGATCATAATCAAGTGTGCAGGGAAGAGGCTCAGTGGCAGTAACAGCATATTGGACAGCAACTAGCTTTCAATCTATTTGCCCAGTCTGTTTGAATGTCTTAACACATGAAAAGAAATCTCCATTTTTGATAGGGGAATATGAAAACACTTCTCAGATATTGAAGAGAACTTATTCATTATTATTTCATAATTTTTCTGCAAACAATCTCCTGAAATTTTGCAACCAGCAGGTAAAAGGAAAGCATTTGCAAGCACTGCTAAATTTGCATTTATTTTGCTGTATAATGAGGCTCAAAGTCAGTTTTGCACTTGAATTCACCTGCTGAGTGTTGGATGACGCAGGTGTGTTCCTGTTTTGAACATCTGCTATCCAACAATAACCCATGTAACCTAGGCATGAAATTAATTTACTCTCCCAGCAGAGCCTGCAGGGAGAGAAACAATGCAAGTCTAACAAACTGCCCTGTGCTTAAAGGAGCATAAAAAAATATATTTGTTACAAAACCTAAAGGAAGTGCTTTGCTTAGGAAACATTTTCTGAAATAAGGTAAAAGGAAACCTTTTAGCCCCCATGGACTGTCTAACATGAAAAACAAAAAATGCATTTAAAACACCCTGACATTGAGATGCGGGAATTTGACAAGCCCAATGACTTCTATCCATCAGCCCCCTTTTTTTGGGATGTTATTGTTGATGTTGCAAATGTGATGAAGGTGTGAAGTCTGTTATAATAACACTAGCAGGACTCAGTAGAAATTCCACAATAAAACAATAATATCAGACTTTGTTTGTTTTCTTTTTTTTCTTCGCTGTCATAAGAAAACAAACCGCTGTGTCTGACGAAGGTGTAACAGTTCCGTGTGTGTGGGACGGATGAACACGAAGACAAAGGCCGCTTCGGCATTACGGTCCGGCCATCCAGGTAGACGCCGGCTTCGTGAGTTCGGTCCTGGTGAATAAAGCATCGGGGTACCCCACAAGACAACGTGAGGTCTATCACAATCAAAGAATATAAACCACTACGTTTGACGAAGCCAAAATGGCTCCGTAAGTGAGAGACATGGACAAATGTGAAGCTAACTCGGCAAACGGCCCGAACTTTTGGGTAGAGGCCGGTCAAAACTGTACACAAGAATAGTTTTTTTTTCTTGTGTACAGTGTGTTTGCATTACATGTTAATGAACAATAAATAGAAAATAGAGTATTTTTTGTGGTGACAGCTGTTTATTCATTTCCACAATGCTTTCAGGAGTTCTTGTTCACGGGATTCCTTTTGGCAGATGCGCTGTGATTGGTTGGGTGCTTGATTGACAGGTAGTGGGTGGAATTAAAAAGCGTGACAGTGTGAGGTTTTCTAGTGAGCTTATTCAAATATATAGGTGGGGAGATGTCTGAAAAAAGAAACTAAAATACAAAATATAAATGTAATGGTTGATATTTTTTCACAGAAAACAACACCCATTACTAAAAGCATAGACCATGTACTGGATAACAAGGTAGGGTTCACAGTATGTGGCTTGTGTTATACTGTTGAATGTTAGGATACTTACCACCTCATCAGAAGTAAAATCTATGAAACCAGGGAGGATCAAAAAGTCACTGAGAGGAGATACAAACATAGATCTGATCAGAAAGGATAACATGAAAACACCTCACTTTGGGACTAGAGATGAATTGTGTGAATAAAATTGTTGTCAATATTAAAAATAATCATCATCACTGTGCCATTTCTAAAAGGCTTTTTTTTTCATTAGATACAATTTGTCAGCCTGTCAGCCACTGAAATATTGTGCATTTATCTTCTGCACAGTGATGAATCTCTGCATGTAGCCTCCATTAAGGAAACTATACTAGCATTAACACATTAATACATGCACAAACACACACTGCTTTTAATGTGTGTGACACCATTCACCATCATCCTTAAAGAAGTATTATTCGTTATAATCCTCAACATAGTACCCAAGCAGATGTGACACCACTGATTACTAAACATTTAGTGTGTGTTTGTGTGTGGTCATATGCACACATGTTTGTGTGTGTCAGTGAGTTAAGTGCACAGTGCCATAAAATGAATTGGTAAAATACATCTGTGGGGTATTCATTAGATGTTCTTACTTGTATGTGAGTCCATCACCAATTGAAAAGAGTTGTTGTGCTGTCAATCCATCATCGGGAACATAACCTGTGCCTCCACTAATCAGGTAGTCTGCCATGCTGGAAAATGAAGATACACATGCACACATGACAAAAACTGTGTATCACTCTGAATGTGAAAATAAATGTAATATAAATTTCTATCATGTGCAATGATTTCACGTGTGCACTCTCTTAGATTTGAATTGATCTTGACTCATGTTGCAGGTTTTGAATATTTGAATTAATATTTTATTGCCTAGTGCAAAGAATCCTCAAATCCTCCATACTATCCTCCATACTAAATGTTTAGTATATGTTCTGTTGGTGCTGCATGTGTGTATTAGTGTAATGTATGTCTTGTAGTATGTCCTGTGGTGTCAGTGTTTCTTTTTCTCCTGGTGTTTGTCCAGTGTTTGTTCATTATGTAATGCTTGAGCAGTGGACGTGTGCAATATACTCCGGGATTAATAAAGTATCTGTCTGTCTGTCTGTCTGTCTGTCTGTCTGTCTGTCTGTCTGTCTGTCTGTCTGTCTGTCTGTCTGTCTGTCTGTCTGTCTGTCTGTCTGTCTGTTTGTCTGTCTGTCTGTCTGTCTGTCTGTCTGTCTGTCGGTCTGTCGGTCGGCCGTTCTATCTATCTATCTATCTATCTATCTATCTATCTATCTATCTATCTATCTATCTATCTATCTATCTATCTATCTATCTATCTATCTATCTATCTATCCATCCATCCATCCATCCATCCATCCATCCATCCATCCATCCATCCATCCATCCATCCATCCATCCATCCATCCATCCATCCATCCATCCATCCATCCATCTATCTATCTATCTATCTATCTATCTATCTGTCTGTCTGTCTGTCTGTCTATCTATCTATCTATCACTGTCTGTCTGTCTGTCTGTCTGTCTGTCTATCTATTACTTTATGTGCACAGTAAACCTTTTATAGCTGGGAGTACTGATCCCTTCTACCAAACATGTATGTTGTTTTGTCTGTGTCTCTTGAGTCTTATCTTATTTGTAGCCAGATCCTATTAAAAATGTTGGGAGTGGAGACAGGAAATGCCAACAAAAGGAAACATCCTCCTATACACCTATGACGGCAATAGGCTGCAGTAGGTAAGAGGATTTGGTTGGTTACCCAGATAGCTGATAAATGGGATAGGAAAAGCACACAACCAATGCTAAAAGAAAGTGAAAACATCTCAGCTGTTGCTTGAGGTACAAAGTTTATGAGATATGAGACTTCACACAATCACTGCTAATCAGAGACGGGCTTGAATTTAAAAAGAAGAGGACCAATAACAACTTTATTAATACCACAAAAATGAAATTCTTTTTATCGGATTTTCCAAGTTGCCAAAGGCCAATCAAGAGTAGGAAACTGACCTCTCTGGTTCGTATCCAGCTTGGATACGAGTAGCGCTGTATCTCTGGGCTGCAGTTTCATGCCCATGTCCATGTGGCATTGAGTGGGCATAAGCACTGTAGGGATGGGGCTGTTCCACATCTCTGTTTGAGATTCGTGGCTGTGCTGGTTCCATGTCCCCTACAATCCTCCGGTAGTCGATTTGGTAATTATCCCTCTCTCCATCTCCAAAGCGGTCATAACCATGACCCTCCATCTCTAGGAAATCCAGGGCTATGACCTCCACCGTGCCCCAACCCCTCTCTTTCTGGTCGACAGTCTTCAAGGACTGATTTATTTCATAAACTCAGTCTCAACAGGCAAACTACAACACTGTCAAATTGTTGTTCAAGTACAAGACCTCATAACAGCCAATTCTTTGAGTGCATACTCACACAAACATTTTCCAGACACACCTGGCATAGGAGGAAGTGGTCGTGCCATCTGTTTTGTGGCCACTTGAAACAAAATGGCCAGTAGTACAATTTTTTCTCAAATCCAGTTTTAAAAAAATCTAAAGAAGCTACAGAAGCAGCAGCAGCAGCAGCAGCAGCAGACCTGAAAATACTTTTGTTTGCTAAAAGGAGTATTTGTTTTCTACTTTGTCAGCTTTCTTTCCTGGAATTCAACAGCCTCAGGTAGGAGGACGGAGTCTGTAGATAATATGTTGATGAAGTTGACTGCACCTGATTGTTCCTTAGCCGGAGTCATGAGCAGCCGCTGGGGAAGTGGAGTCAAGTCTTGCTTAGGCAGCAGGGATTCATCCCCATAGAGGACCAGAATGAAGTGCTGTTTGGTTATCTGAGTTTCTCTTCCCTTCGTTCTCCCAACGCTGCTTAGCTTAACTCTGTTTCTGACAGTAGCAGACGTCACTCTCCCACAAAGAGGATTGGAAGCATTAATGCAGAATGGGGTGGGGTGAGATGGGTGTGTTGGGTGGAGTGAGACAGTCAGAAACAGTGAGAGAGGGATGGGTCAAGATGACACTTGAACACACTTTACCCCTTGGAGGATTACCACGGTGTAGAGGTGTGTGTTTTTGCAGCGCTCAAGGAGACAGAGCTGTGAATGAGGAGGAGGTCAAATCCCAGAATACTGTTGTGCAGCAAGAGTTGCTCCTTTGAGACAGAGAGGGGAGGCAAACAGTCTATGTGCATCTGAAGGTACAACTTTGAAATGAAACATCTTGTAATTGATTTTCTGAACTAAAAGTCACACTATGCATCTCAAAATCATCATACATATTATTTTCTATTTTCCTATATATAATATTAATAGACACAGAGAGATTACTTTTATAATTATACACAACAATTTACCATTGCCAGTCAGAAAACAAAGTTGCTAAATTGTTTTTTTCTGCTTGTCATCATCAGCTCATCAGTCAGTGCAAGAGTAAAAAACAACAAACCTGTCAATTAAACTGAGGACAGGAAAGTAATTTGTTCCCTGGGATGCCCTCGACACCATCATCTGCAGGTGACTGAATGACTGCTTGTGACAGTTACTGAGGAATGGAAGCAGAAAAGCCTCTTAGCCTCTCTCCCTCTCTCTCCCTCTCCCTCTGTCTCTCTCTGTCTGTCTGTCTGTCTGTCTGTCTGTCTGTCTGTCTGTCTGTCTGTCTGTCTGTCTGTCTGTCTGTCTGTCTGTCTGTCTGTCTGTCTGTCTGTCTCTCTCTCTCTCTCTCTCTCTCTCTCTGTCTCTCAAAAAAAGAATTTTCTCCCTTTCATAACAAGTGTTGTTGTAGTTCATTAAGACATAGGACTAACACAACAGACTACCCTGATGCTGTGTGTGCAAAAAAATTTTAAAAAAAGAATACACGGTGAGACAGAATTGTTTATCTGAAAAAAAAAGTTAAATGGTAATGACAAGTTTTAAAAACATACACGTTGACAAAATATAAAACATTGTTATTGTGTGTGTGTGTTTGTGCGTGGATATGTGTGTGTGTGTGTGTGTGTGTATGTGTGTGTGTGTGTGTGTGTGTGTGTGTGTGTGTGTGTGTGTGTGTGTGTGTGTGTGCATGTGCGCGCACATGTGTTTGACTCATCTTGCTATAGATGGTTATGAAGGCCACTTCCTTAAAATTTAACAATTGAAGGAAAATACAATGAAATTAAAAGTACCATGAACTCACAAGTCATTCTTGATGTTTGGCTACTGTACCTTAAATCATACCAAGCCTCTCCATTAGCTGGGATTCTTGTCTTTTGAGGATGTCATAGAAGGCAGCTTTGACCACCACCCCCCCAGAATGTATTGCTGTGAGATAAAGCTCTCTCATCTTTTCCTGGTTTGTCTCTTTAACTTTGATCACTGAGTATGTTTCACGGTGGACCATGTTTCCAAGCTCTTCTGCTATTTGCATGACCTTAGAAGTATTTTGAATTAGCACAGCCTGGTTGTCATCTACAAACTTTGCTGTTACAAAGTGGACAAACACAACATGTAGAGGAAACCAAAGTTAATTTTTAGATGATTATTTAAACCAGTCAAAATCTTGACTTTTTTCAACAGCACTTTGGAAATGTGAACAAAAAATATTTTTAATTTATATCCAAGACAACATTAGCACATCAACCTTAGCCCATAATATTCACCTTTATCCATGTCACTCATTTCTTCAGGAAAATACTGTCAATGGAAATTAGATCAGTTAGTGGAATTAGTAGATTCAGTGTATTAGTTTTAGAGATCTATTGTTCAGTTTAAACACTGGCTTGTAAGCTCATTCCCATTAAATATTAGATTTAATAAATGAATTGTGCAGTAATAAACTATCATTACATGTAACAATTATTCTCTAACATATCACTTTGATCAGTGTTTCCTTTGGTAATGTTAAGTCCAACTGTGAACTATATATTCAGCTCTTGATCTAAATGAAATTTCCATATTAAATAAAACCATTGAATTTGTTTTTAGCATTCTGTGAAGCAGATATCAGAGTTCCTTCACCATACCTGTTCTGAAGACCTCTGAGCTTCTGGAAATCTCTTAAGATTCTCCAAACCTTTTAATGCTGGCTCGTCTAAAAATATTTTAAAAACTCATCTAGTTATATTGATTGAACAATATAATGTAAAGAACAACTTTCAAGAGATGAATCACTTGTGACAGTGCTGGGTCAATAAACACGACTGACATCCGTTGTTTGATAACTGACATCTACCTGGTGTCTGAAGAGGTAAATTGAATTCCACACTTGTTTTCTCATCTTGATGAATGGCAGGTAAATCCTACAGTCAAAGAAAACTAAGCCAGTTATAATCAAATGATGAATTGCTATAAATCAGCACCATATTTCATTTTTTAAATGAAGTTTATATGTTGTACCAGTTTTTTCAACACGTTATGGACGGCATCACGAATCCCAGTCTTGTGTTTTGAGAACACATTCTCTGTGACTGCAAGACACTCTGGAACAGAAACCAAGTAAAATGTTGATTCAGTACAGTTATATGGTGAGAGGAAGACTTGAAATTGTCTCATGTGATGCAATATTTGTTTTGCATGAAGGGAAGTGAAAGGGCACATCAGAATCTGTGTTGATGTTTATCCCTTAAGCATCACATTTATTAGTGGAATATTTTAAAATTTATGGAAAAATACCCACCATTGAAGGAAAGAAGACAAATGTCAATAAAAAATGTGATTGCAGATATTTCAACAGTTAGCATAGCATACTAGCATAGTTTAAAATATTCTAATATTGTGATGAGGCTTTGTATCCTTTAACCAAATACCTACTTGTGAAGGTGGGTCTGTTTGAAGCAGTCTTTTCCCAGCACCTCTTCATGAGGTCAACCAGCTCTTTCAAGCCCTCTGCCTCCTTCACATTAATGTCATCAAATGGAGGTCTGTCCCCCTTTGGGATCCTCAGTGCCACAAGATTATAATCAGCCACTATTAAAGACAAAACAGGCATCACAAAACACACTAACACATCTGCCCATGGGGCAGATTATGATGAGATAAAACTATTCTCACCTGGATAGGGCTCTTTACCAGTAAGAATGGACCAGAGCAGAATACCGTAGCTGACCAAGATAGATATGATTGTTTGAGTATTGTGTTTATCCAGCGAAATGCCTTATTATATATATAGTACTGTTACTATTTATAAGTTTTCTTGTCATGAAATGCACCTGTATCTGTCAAAAGCACGGACTGGTTCGTAAGATGCCTCAAAAGCCTCAGGTGGCATGTATTTCCATGACCCTCCAGTCGCTTGTGTTGTTTCTCTGATGCTGCTCAGTGCACTGGTGGCAACCCTGGACAGACCAAAGTCTGCTAGCTGCAGTGTGAGAGAGAGCCTTAAATAAACAGGAAACTAAATCAACTTGAAATGCAAATGTGAGATTTTAAGTTGTTGCCACCTTGACGTGAAGTTCATCTGTCAGCAGGATGTTACTTGGCTTTAAGTCATGGTGCATTAGGTTCCTTGAATGAAGAAAGTTCATGCCTAGAGCCACTTGATGGGCCAAACGAAAGGCCAGGGGCCATGGTGGAGGGCCACACAGTTCCTTGAGGAGGAACTCAACTGATCCTCTTCCCATGAACTCCATTATTATTCCCTGTCGCATGTGTGTTTCTTCAACTGTGGGACATCCCTGATAAATTCCATAGACCCTCACCACAAATTCACAAGAAGCCTTTTCCATGTGTTTAACTTCTTCCCACAGTACCTTCTCTGTAGTCATGAAGATCCTTCAAAAATCAGATACAGCTGCTATAACAGCTCTTGAACTTATATGGATGAAAATAAATACTTAAAAGAAAATTTAATATATTTCTACATTTACCTATCATCAACATGAAGAATTTTTATCGCCACATCAAAACCCCAGCCCTTATGCCTGGCCTTGTAAACACGACCATATCCTCCAGAGCCAACTGGCCTCCATTCGTCTAAGCTCTCATTTCCAACTGTGTCAATCTTACTGCTCTGCAGCGCCATCTCCTGCAAAACTCAGGTAGAATATCTCTTGAGAGATAATTATGAAAAAAAAAAAGATTCAAAACATAGATATAGTTGTTCAGTGACTTGTTATGAATTTGTTTTATATACGGCATTGTAATTACTGCTCACCTTTCAAATATGTTGTCATGAGAGAAAGACTGAATTTTGTACCCTGACTGTATTTTTTGTTAACATTAACCCAGTGGTTCTCTTTCATTTTTAAATTCAGTAGCAAATTTCTACTCACCACTCAGATTCAAGAGCTGTGCACACAAAAATATTGTAAAACAAGCTCCTGTTCGCTCTCTGTGCTGCAGATGAAGGGAGGAAAACTGAAGAAACTGACTGAAATGAAGTTGGGCAACAACTGAGAGTGTTTGACGGAAGTGTTTGCTGCATTTCCTATTTTCTCTTACCAAGCCTTTCCGATGTTTTAGGCTGATACATAAAAGTAGTTTGATCATGACCCCTCCTGTACAGAGTGTCTCCTGATAAAGCACGGACGAATTCACAAAGAATTATGGCAATTTGAACAAGGCAGTCAAAGACTGCAACATCCTGCGACACCCCTGAATTCAACAATTTTACCCTGACCTACACATTTTTGTGCCTCTGGCTTCCTGAAATGTTGCTTTTTGTTTTGCAATTATATGTCATCAGGTTTCAGAGATGTGTACCTAAAAAGTTATACAGTGCACCGTCTTTCCTCGTGGTTAATGTAGTCCAGGAACCACATGCGATTAACGAATTTAGCAATAGAGTGACAAACTATTTATCTTAATATTTACGGTAAATTAAACGTTTATGAACCTTCACCATACTGATACCTTCACCTTCTATCTGTATTACCTTTTCCCACACTCTATCGACTGTTTAGAGCACTTTTGTGTCTCATGAAATTCCAAGACTCACAGAACGTAGCGCATTTCCGGATGCCGTCAGCCAATAGAATGCACTTATGGTATCACGTGAGTGCTGACCTTGACCTAGTCTTCTCAAGGTCAAGGTCCTCGTCTCATTTTCATCCCATTTGCCATCTGAGTAATATGCTTTTTATTTCATCTTTCTATCTGCAAAGGTTGTGAAGCTATTTGGTGGACGGACGGACACACAAACACTGACAATTACAATACATCAGCGCTTCGAGGGATGTAATGATGGAGAACAAAGACAAATGCTACTTCTGTTGATATGTAAATTGGATAAAAAATGCATTCAGACATTTTTACTTGCACATTAAGTGCTATAAAGAATTCACAGTTAAAGGAGTTATAATGGAAAGAACAAAGAGTCTGCTTACCGCTGATAAAAGACACGCAAACCAAAATTCAATCTGCATCAGATTCCAGATTGTTTTTAATGTTGAGAGTGATTTATAGGAAATAAGTCTTGTATTTACATTGTAGTTTGTGATGTAGCTGTGTGATGAATGACTGTCTTCTTTGCTGCTGTATTTCTCTCTATTTGTCTTAATCTGTATATACCTCAGATTAAAACCATAATGTGAATTTGTTCTTTCAAAATATTTAATGCCAAATAATGCATCCTAAATCCTGTGTGCAGAAGTACACTGACATCATTTAGCGAGATGAGGTGTGTTCACTTGCATCCGATGCTGCCTTGCTCTTTCAGCTGGCATTGATAGGTGCGGTCTGCTCTCTCTCTCACTGCATTTCCATCTCTCTCTCCCCTCCCTCTTCCCCACCCACTTTCATTTATGCTCTACATGGCGTGGACCTCTCTTACCAGTGACTGCTTTTTACACTACATCTCTTTCCTCCTAGCTCTTATGCCTAAAACCTCTGTCCCTTGGAAATAATAAATTTTTTTGATTCCCTTTTTACCCTTTTCTCATGTTGATTTTATTTTAAGGCAAGGTTTGATCTTAAGGGGATCTCTCTGCATTGGATGCTTCCATTGATTGTTAAGGTGAGCGTCTGTCTTTTCCATCCCACTGGAGGATTGCTTGAGATTGGAGAGCATCACTGATGCTGGTTACACCTTGTGTTGCAACGGCAAGACAACCCCAGGAAAAAGACTGAAAGAGTGACGGCACAGGAGTATGTGCTTTATGTTAAAGGAGAGGAGATCGAAAGAAGGAGTTAAAGGACAGCAGCCACGGGTGGAGAGCGTTTAGCAAAAAGAGCCAGAGTCACAGGGTTTTGGGGGAGGCGTGGGGTCTGGGGTCTGCAGGGAGTGTTTTAAAAGTGAAGGTGGGGAGGTGGGGGTTGCTCTGCTCTCTGATCAAAGAGCTGGAAGGAGGGCTGCTCTTCACTCAGTTAGGAGAGAGACTGAGGGGTCTCCAGGGATTGAGACATTACAATCAGAAAACAGAGGCTTCCTGCAAAATGGACTGAGGGACAGACGTGGTTAAGGACACACACTTTGGAGGCACTCAAAACACAATCTGGACAAGGTAAATTTACTTCCTGTTCGAAGAATAAGGGAAGGGAAGAAAACGAATAAAAGGAGGTGATTCCATACAGGAAAAAACCAACACTGATTTTTACAAGAAGCTATAGGTGGATCCCATCATGGCTGTCCAACTCATGCCCGAATCAGCTGTGTGTTTGCTTATGGTGAGTGACTCTATACTGTCTGTCTTTGTTTCTCTGATTATCCATTGGGGTTTTTTCTTGTCACTATGTCTGCATGACAAACGCTCATGATGACACTAAAGCGTGAGATGAGTTGTGATCTGAATAGGTTAGGTGCTTCTTGCTCCTCCCCTTTACTACAAGCTAACTATCATCTGAAAACTTCCTACTGGGGCTAAAGAACCACTTCCCCAAACTAAATATGTGTTTTATGCATTCAACTCAGGTCAAGTCTCATGTTTCCACGTGTTCAGAGACAGGAATCAATTGTGGGGAAAATCTCTTGCATAAAATATGTTACTAGGCTACTATGGTAGCCGTGGGAGGTGTGGGGTTAAACATTCTGGCTGTGTGTGTTGTAGAAGGATGTCATTTAATATATCATACATGAGGTGTGTCTGCAGTGTATGTGAATAAGCTTCTGAGGGGATCAGTTTGTGCTTGTGCGTTAGACAGGAAGTCATATCTAAATCAGATCTAAATCAGTTCAATTACACATTACAGGAGAGCAGCACCCCATCATAGTGGGATCTTATTAGAGTAGAATGCAGCGCCTTACTGACATGAAACAAGGTTGGCCTCCGGACATGCGGAATGACCCAGTAGGAGGATGCAACATGCTGTAATTCAATGAAGTCGTCTGTCTCCTCTGTCCAGCCGCACAGTGAAACAAAGACAGTGTGGCTCTGCAGCATGTGTAGAATACAGATAAGGTATGCAGCACTCTTATGATAAGCTTCAATGAATTGAAGGTTCTCACCATACACAAGATGACTTTGTATAAGAGAGTTTGTTCTGCTCATTCTCATTCTATAGTGTTGGCATTCTGCAGTCCCAGGAGGAGTCATGCATCACTGCACTACCTGCTATCTCCACCTGTCATGGTTGTCTGTTACTATGGCGATAGGTTATGCACCCCTCTTGAGTAGGAGGTAGCCGTAAAAGCGCTGGGGTGGGAGAGGAGTGCATCAGATGACAAACAGCCCAGAGGGACAACGGTGGAAAAGGAAGAGTGAGTGATGAGGGAGGGGATAAGAGGAGAGGGAATCAATGCGAAAATGAGGCAGAAGTGAAAGTGGGCTTTTATTTCCACAGAAAGTGGTCCACTGCAATAATTATTTTAACCAGTGTTTCCACCAAATTAACCAGTCCTTGTGGGATTTGGTTCATGAGTTCACTGGATCAGCAGCATTAAAGGCAAAGAGATCTTGGCAGGATGAATTTTTTGGCCGCTCCTCCCTTTTATATTATAGCTCCCCATCTGCCAAGAGTCACACCCTCAGCTCTCCAGTAAGCAACACATTTGAACCTAGACTCTGGTGGCTCTTGTGATTTTGTTGTTGAAAGAGATTTCTTTTTTTATTCAGATGTTTTGTTATCATAACTAACAAATAACAGGATTTAAATCTTTTCCATGTTGACTTCCATGAAAAATATGCTGAAAAATACAGATGAAACGAAATTTTAGAGGTCAGGGATGTGTTCACAAAAGTCATTGCATCTTTATTCATGCTGACATGTTCAGAGCTTGGACCTATCTCAATTATTAATAGGTTCTATGTGTGTGTGTGGGTTGTGAAAAGGAATATTGATTATGGATCCTGCCTCTGTGTGTATTAATATTTCAGGTGAATAAGTGATTATCTTATTACAGGAGTTGCTTTAATGAACTGACACTGACAGTGCAACTGACATCTACAGCTATCTAATTTATTTACATTACATTTACAGGCAAGTTTTCCTGTTTTCATGCATACATCATGGTTCATGAAAATAAAAAAATGCAGTAAACTGTGTCTTAGTTGGACGTTGGTAGTCTGGAACTAATGTGACTGGCACAAACAATGACTCAGATATATAAACTATTTTTACCTTGTCTTAGAGACCGTACTACAATGTTGAAAGTATTGACTGATAGTGTTATAAATGGGTAAAGTCAATGAAATACAACACAAGGAAGAGAATGTGATAAGGGAAATTACGACCTGTACAAATGCAGAAGAATAAATGATGAAAAGCAGGCTGGTTTTATCACATTTTGTAATTGTATTTCAGTGACATAACATCTCTATCCTTCCATTCCATCCATTTGCCTGGTTTGATGGGTTTCTGTTTTAGTAGAGATCAGTGAATCAATAACAAATCTGTCTCAAGCTAAGACATGGAGACATGCTGTCATCTGATATTGGAACACATCACAAACTAGATGATATCGTTTGATCTCAATGAGGCACCAATAGCTTTGCTCCTGAGATCTCTATCAAAGGGATTTGACACACAGCTTTGTCCTGCACCTAAACTGGAATTTGTGACTACCGCACAAGACTGGAACGTCTTTTGGTTTAAACCAGTTTGCGTACCGTGGGTTCATTTGTGCTAAACTGGGGCAGCTATAATCTTTCCCGCTGTACTCTTCATTGAGCTGATTAGCTCCCATCTAGAGGGCTTTCTTGAAGAGTAATCTTCAAGATGAAAATTTATTTATTATGTCTGCCAAGGATGTAATGTTTCTCCAACTTTGATTTGTTTGTCTCTAATAAAAAAGATGCTTTAAATCAGTGCCTTTTGACAAACACATCGGCAATTAACAGCAATGAGTACGAACAGCCTCTCACAGGCTTCAGTCATGAGGTTTAATTTCTAATAAGCCTGGATTTATTAAAAATTCAAACAAGCTGATAAAGTGTTAAGGAGGGGAATGAAGCTGCCAAAACATCAGCTCCCACTTTATTGAAACCTACCCCTCTGGCTCATCTTGTTCTGTTTTTGCAGATCTGCAGATTCTGTGTATCAGGGGCGGCCTTGTTTTCTAAATGCAGGGCCAGCTGATTGACATATATTCTGCTATCTGTTACACCAGGTCCCAAAAATACAACTGAGATAAACCAGGGCAACTTGGTATCTTCACACACACATAAGTGGATTATCTTCATATTGCTGGGGGCTATTGCTCTGCATGCTGAGTGAGAACAGCAGTTCACAGCATCACTGTTCCTCTGTGAAACAGTAGCCTACATGTTAGATGTCCTCTGTCAGTTTCCAGCATGAAAAAACTGTCTTGCAGATGACATCATAGCATACTTTCCAAATTAAGTCCTGCGTCTATGAGGAGGGAAATGTGCAGTTCACACTCTGGTCAGTGTGACACCACATCAATGACCTGATCATAGAAGCATTTATTTAATTCTTGGCGACACATTCTGCAGAAAGCCAACAGAAAGAGAAGGAAACCCAAAACAAAGCCTCAACCAGTTGTTCAAGTTTGTATCCATGTCGCCTTATTATTGTTCTTAATTCAATAATCCTGTCATGGAGACCAGATGACTCAGTCTGATTGAGTGAGAAGGTTCATTCAGCAATAACTAGATTACTTACTGATCTTTGTTGTGCCATACTGAGTATGTTTGTATGTGTGTATTTGTCTGATAAGTCCAACCTGAATAAAAGTATGAAAACACAGGTGCCTGATTATCAATGTAATCCTTTTTTTATTCGTTTTTACATGCCTGAGATCATCCATGTAATGACAGGGCAGCCAGAGTAGAAATAAAGGAGGATGAGCAATATGGGGGAGGGTGAGCAGAATGACATCACAGCAACAGAATTGATTTCTGCCCACAACAATGACATAGGAGGAGAAACAAATAAAATTTCATTGAACTCTCCACAAACAAGGTAGTGGATAGACAGGCAGTGCTGTTAGAGTGGAAGAGGTTTGAGCTGTTCTATTATATCTCACAAGTTACACCTGAATACGTAATGTTATAAAACACCAGATTGGTGGAGATCCTGACAGTATAGAACAGGCCACCAAAGGAAAACAGTGCAGTGGGAAGAGAGAGGGCATGAGATGGTAATGTCTGAAGAGACGAGACCCAATGGTTCTCAACAATTAGATCTGACAAAAGCTGTCAAACCCTGAATCAACATGCATGTGTGATGAAACCAACACCCAGAGAGGCTACCAGAACCAAGCGGGGCCAGGCTAGCAGAGTACCCCTAACCCTAGGCAGCCAGGAGCATCCAGAAGCCATCACCTGAAGAGCCACCAGGGGCGCCAAGAACCACATAGCCCAAGAGACCAAGAGGAGGCAGCAGCTGCCTCCGCCAGGGCACCCAAGACACGCCCAGTGGTCACAATTTCCCATCCCCAGGAGACAGGAAGGCCCTCTGCAGCCCACAGGGCCAGCCGCAGGGACCGAGCGACACGTGACCTACCCCCCTCCATAGCCCCCCCAACCCAAGTATAGGGTCTCGCGCCCCCACATGCCCGTCCCGCATCCCGCAAGCCTTGACAGACCAGAGATAGGGGCCACACCAATCCACCAGATACAGCAGAGATCTCCAGCGGGCTACAAGGCCTCCCAGCGTCACCACCCATGTAGCCAAGTCAACCAGAGGTGATCAGCCCCTACACACCATCGGCCACCACAGCCAGCCCATGCCAGGCACCATCAGAGGCTCACTGCAGCCAGCTCTCCCACTGGAGCCCAGGTTCATTGCGATACCGAAGCTGACGTCAGCCAACACCCCAGCGCACACCAAAATAAACAGACCACGAGCCACCAACCACTGACCCCGGTCAACAGTAGCGGCCAGACACATATTACCGAGGCGACCAGCCCCGCCAAGCCTGACAGGCCAGCAGTTGAGCAGCGAATCACCCAAAGCTAATCAGGAGGCAAGGTCCAAGGGAGAGAAGCCAAGCCGCCCAGCAGACTCCTCAAAACATTGCAGGGCCCCCTCCAAAGTGCCAGTGTGTGTTGTAAAATTGGAAGGAGGAGGGTGGGACAAGTGAGGTGTATATGGGGAGGATGCAGCTCCCTAGAGCACTGCAATCCGCCCCACAACCGAGCCCACTGCCCCCACCCCCACACGTTCCTTAAGCCCCAACTGAGTTGTCCCTATATGTGCCTACAAGTACCTATGTACAGTGCAGCGTGAGATATGTAAGGTGAACATTAGGAGGCAATCTGTTGTGGGCCCGGCCCGCATGGACAGGGCCGTACGGGGGAGCGGATTCACAACCGGCCAATCAGCCTGAGCCCACAACCCAGCATGGCCATGACCACCAGGGCCCCAGCCTGGCCACAGGCATCCCGTGATCATCAACGCAATCGATGACCATCGATCAAGGACCAACCGGCAACCGGTCCAAGCAATGAAACTCCCCTACGACAACAACAACCCAGAGATGCACCACCACGGCACCACAGGGGGGAAGGAAGGCGATGCATAGTCCGCCCCACCAGGCTCACCTAAAGGCACAGGGGCCAGCCAGAAGCCCAAAGCTATCACACCACTCAGGGGCGGCAGTGGTTGGTTGGTGTACAGAGCCAGTTTTTGAGAGTGAACTATATATTTTTGAGAGATTTTTCTTAAATTGTGGGGACAGCTTTATAATGTATTTGGTGAGTTCAGGTAGCTGTAAATCAGGTAGAGATAAGGTTGGCTGAAGCTTTGGAATACTTCTTGTGATTGTCTTCTTTATTTGCAGATATTGGAGAAAATTTCCATTTCTTATTTCAAATGTCTTTATTCTAACATCAACAAGTCCTATGAGTCCAAGTTTAATTTCTAAGAAGCCTGACATCTGTATGTTTGTGTGACTGTCAGCCAGACTGCCAAGTACTTTTCCTACTGAAATAATAAGCCGGTATAGATTCTTATGAGTGACTGATATTAATTAAAAGTACAAGCACTGATTGCATTTCATTACTGCTATTTCTTTTTATTCTTTTTTTCTTACTGATGCTCCACTTTGTGTTCTTGTTCTTACTTCACAACTTACTTTCCTTTGCAATTTTTTTGTTTGATTATTTGTACAGTGGCCATTCATCCAGAATACAAAAAACTAAAGTAATATTTTTTCCAGCTAAAGCTGCAGGCTGACTGCAGAACACTCATGCTTGAGTGATTCTCGGTTCTGCTTCTGCTGATGTCAGCTAGCTACAGCTGGAACACTCTGATGCTGCTACAGAGCACAGAAACACTTCTACTTATTACAGTGAAAAAATGCTATTCCCACTTCCCACATATCAGCTATGTTCTTCTGCTGTTTTTTGTGACTTTGTGTTGTCGTGCAAAAATGGTCATGGTTAGAAGTTTGGTGTGTAGGTAACAGCAAAAATGTTAAATGAAAGGGCAGCATATTTAAAAGAAGAAGGGAAGAACCAAAGCTGTTTAAGTCAATCCACTGGACTTTAAGAAAGTTTCTTGAAAATGTTTCGTCTCTCATCCAAGAGGCTTCTTCAGTTCTGAATGTGGTTGGTCTTGTGCCAACTTATTAACCCTGTGGGGTGTGGTCAGTACTGTTCACATTTCAACGACCGTAGTTGAAACCAGTCTGGCTCTTCAATGATGTTCAGTTCTTGGGCAGGGAAAACAGATGGTTTGAGAGAGGAGTGAAAGAAGCCATCCATGTCAAAGTGGAGAAGACATCTCTGAACGGGGGGGGGGGGGACTGCGACATCACCTTTCGCAGATATCAACCTACACAGACAAGAAGGAATAAAAGTATAAATTTCAAAAGAATTGAAATATCATCCCTGTACTGCTTGACTTGTGTTTTTAATGTCATTGTCCTGATGAGTCTCTAGACTGCACTATGTCTAAGAAACCTATAATGTAAAATCATTGTTGGCCCTTAGCTGTTTTGTCTACAGGAGGACTGTCAGCACACAGTGAAATTATTTGACTGAAGCTTTTGTGAGAGTCCACTGAACCACACTGCAGGAAAATGCACTGAATTTTAAACATACGCAGTGTGTTTAAATGAACAAAGTACACACAACCATCATTGGATGTGTTGCTTAGGGGACCAAATTGGAATACAGGGAGGTCATTAATTATGTTGTCAGCTCGTGCAAGCTCATCAGCTTCACATCAGTGCCAGCAAGATGAAGGAGTTGGTGATTGATTTCAGGAAGACAATACCCATCACCGGCTAGGGTTAGGACATCAAAGCAATGGAGAACTATAAGTTACTGGGTGTTAACCTAAACAATAAGCTAGGCTGGACTGGCAAAATGCATGCCCTGTACAAGGAACCACCCCCGACTGTGGTAGCTTCATGTGTCTTCTGTCTTGTGGTCTATTGCTTTTCTAGATCCATTGTTTTTTTGCACACTTTGTTTCTGCACCTGTTGTAAAATGAGAATTTCTTCAGTATAGGGTTCATAAAAGTTTATTTTAACTTATTTATAGAGCTGCAGAGATGATGACCCTTCTCACCTTGCTAATAGTTGCAACCTTGTGTTACATTACCAATTAATTTAATGTATATCTCTACCGTTTATATAACTTAGATGTTCAAGGTAAAATCAATCGCTGAGTTCACAGAGTCATGGGCACAGTTATGACTCTGTGGATTGGAACCTTTATTCACTGGTTTTCAGTATTAAATGTTGTCTTAAGATCACAGCATTGATTGGAATGACTACAGGTTAAAGGGTCATCATATGGGGAATCTTTCTTTGGTGGTAAACTTAGTGTTATTTGGGTAATTTGTGGAAAAGTAATTAAGAGAATTCAGAGACACAGAGGATGGAGGTGAAGCAAGAGGAACTGTAAGAGCAAGAAAGTGTTCTCTTGTCTGACCACATGTGTAAATGTGTACAGAGAGAGAGAGAGAGAGAGAGAGAGAGAGAGAGAGAGAGAGAGAGAGAGAAAGAAAGAGAAAGAAAGAGAAAGAAAGAAAGAAAGAAAGAGTGGAGTGTAAGAGAGACTGTTTACTTTGCAGGCTGTTTAAAGACTATTGATGAGCTGCAGAGGTGAAGGTACCTCAGTTCTAATTGACTCCACCAGAGTATCTGCTCGCTCAGCTGTGGCCATTTGTGTGTGTGTGTGTATGTGTGTGTGTGTAACAGGAGTCTCAGGTGTGAATATATTAAGCATTAGCTGTGTGCACAGACACAGTGCATACATTTCCTGCAAGTTAATGCATGCCACAGCCTGTCTTTGGAGTATGTCTCTTCGCATCTAATTTACAACGAGCAGTGAGTCAAGTTAACTGAGTTTATCTTTCATTGTTAATGAGAGAAAAAGGTTAATGAAACCGTGATGTTACCCGTCCTCTGAACCCCAAATGCAATCTGCAATCTGTCTCCTTCCAGCTCTACTCTGACTGCATCTGCAGGTGCATTGACATTCATGGACGCTACTCAAATGAAACTCAGCTGCCTAATTATAAATGATAAATCACAAATGCGGACTGAGATGTGTTTTTGCAATCACAGTAAGACTCGGAGTATTTCAATGAAAGAATAGCGGGCTGAGAAGGAAATATGTTTTTGTTTCTTTACCGCCCACACCAGCCTGCTACATTTACACACTAGATATACACGTGTGCACATGACCTGCTGAATAGTGCAATTACACAGTGCTGACAGAGCGATGCAGCTCAGTGAAAGTCCTGATTTAAAAGATTTCCATCTTATTTTAGGTGTTTTGCAAGACATTGCACACATACCACATTTATCTGCCAGCTGTCCCCTTTAGAAGGTCAACCTGACATGGAAATAAACATTTCAGGGTAGATAAATGGGTACTCTCTGTTTGGTGGTGCAGCATCGAAAGACAATAAGCTCAGTGTGTTCCAGTTAAATCGATCCGAATCTGAGGTGAACCTCTGGATGTGGTGTATTGCAGAAATGTACTTTGCATTTAAAAGAAAAATAAAGCTAATTTGGTTCATGTTATCTTCAGCTTTGTGGGACTGTTTTTAATCTATGATGTGAATTATTTTGGACTTTTGGTGAAGTAGACATAAAAGAGGGTTGCATCGGATTCAAGTTATTTGTCTTCTACCAAACGATGATGGTTCTTTGTAATTTGGTGAATATGCAAATTATGTTGCAGGGCATTGGCAGTGTCACATTTGCAACATGTCACCTGTTTTGTGTGCCAGGATGCAGGTTTAGGGGAGGGGCAGAAGAACGGCATGGGAGGTGGGGAGTTGCAGACTCACTAGGTGGCCTGATTGGCTCACCATCTGTCTCTGGGACTGAGCAGATGTCTTGGTAGGACGACCAATCTCTCTGCTTATAATTTCACTTTCTCTACCCTTTCTTTGTGTGAATACTGTATGCTGTGAAGGTCTTAATGTGTGTATGTCGGTATAATTTTGGTCCACAGAGTGTATGCCTGACTTTTCACACTGTTTGACACAGGCCGCATGAGGTCTGATTGTCCTCCATATGGAGGAAATCTACGGAGAACAGGTCCTTGTCACACTGAAAATCTGTCCTGTTAACACACAGTATGACTGCAGCAAGTGAGTTTTAATCCCTCACTTACCTTTTGAACAAGTGTTCCACCATCCATTTGGCTTAGCTGTAAACCACTATTATTTGTTTGAATTTGAAACTTCAAAGACACACAAGTGAAATACACATACAATGTCTGTGTTCTGAACACACAATTGAAAAACAAAGTTGGAAAAAAAAATTCTGTTTCGCAAAACATTATGGGAACACATTTTCTTTTTGTTTTTAATTTTATATACTGCTCTAATCCACAAAGGGAAATTAAGAGCCCACTCTAGTTAGTAAATAATGTACTTCAAATGCATGCATACATGTTAGTTAGGCCCCTGTAGCACACGCACACACAACGGGGCCTGTCGGCATGAAGGGAGAGGTAGAGTGGCAGGCAGCCCCTTTGTGGAGCGCCCCAAATGAGCAACTTTTAAAGGGGGACTTCATCTTACTCAAGGGTGCCTTGGCAGTACTCTGGAGGTGAGCTGACAGTGGGAGGTGTCAGCTCACACTCCGAGTGTTTTTTTTGGTTGTTGTTTTTTTTTGGGCGGGAGCAGGAATCGAACCGCTGATCTTAGGAACATTGGACAACCCGCTCTACTGGTTATATTCACTGTAGTTTATTTTATTCTAGAGCTGGAGGTAGCAGAGATGAAGATGCTGAGGTTCTCTCTGGGAGTGACCAGGATGGATAGGATCATGAATGAGTACATCAGAGGGACAGCACATGTTGGAGGTTTTGGAGATAAAGTCAGAGAGGCCAGACTGAGATGGTTTGGACATGTCCAGAGGAGAGATAGTGAATATATTGGTAGAAGGATGCTGAGTTTTGAACTGCTTGTTTTATACAATGTGTCATCTTCTGTCTCCACTTGATAAATCTCACATTATATTACACTGCAAAATCCACTAATACTTGAAATGAATAAAGCATTTCACCATTGATATTTCTTTTACTGAACCTGTGAAAAATGTAACATGGTGTTACTTGAATCAACACAGCATTCAGTCCTGTGGCTGACTTTATTCTTTCAGTTTCTCTCTTTCACTGACACTCTGACCTTGGTTGTCCCAGCAACAGCTGCCATCCTGTGGAGCTTTTTGTAAAGATCTAAAGCTCAATTCAGGAATTGACAAATTAATGAATATAGCTGCAACTTCAAGGTCATTAAGAGATTCTTACCCTACAAAAGCTGATCTTTTCTTTGTTATTTATTTATTCCTTCATTCATTTGTTTTCTATACCACTTTGGTCACTACGGGCATCCGGAGAAAACCCATGCAGACATGGGGAGAACATTCAAACTCCACACAGAACAGGATATATATCTGTCTGTCTGTCCATCCGTCCGTCCATATTTTGCTTGAAATGATCTGCATCATGACGTTTGACGGATAGTGGATTGTGAAATCTGCTCACCAAAAACACTGTCACATTTATTTGTTCAAATGTTATAAGAACAAAAAATTCAGAGAAGTGGAAAGCACCCAAAGTACCGTATATATAGTAGAGTAAATCTTGATTATTGTAACATTTACTTTCAATTTTCATGTTAAAAAATAGATCCCAGATCATAAATCTACAATGTTATGCAATGCAGAGAAACATAAAATGACCATAGGAAACTGATACGAGAATACAGAACACTAGAGATTAATTTCATTGATTAAAAGTGACAATTTTGTTATTATTATAATAGTTGCATGATTGTTCCTTATTTCAACGTGACGGCTGAGTGTGACCAGTTCCCAGAAAGAATGACGTTACTGCCACCAGACATTTAATGGTGGACTGTTGGGAGAGGGAGGATGACTGAAGGGCAGCTGGAGCAGGAGAAAAGAGAAAATTGCCTATTGTAGCTTTCATTCCTTACCTCTAGAGGGAGCTAAAGTCTGCAGAATTAGAACCGGACATAGCCCACTTTTGATTCGGAAATTGTATCTTGTGCTTATCTGTGCTGTGGATGATGTTCCACATATTAGGCTGGAGGCAGTGGGTAACTTGAAGTTGTTTCTTATTCTCGGCCTTTGGATTCCATGTCATCACGTGGTCAGAGCACAGCTGCTTCGTTAAATCATGCAACCCCCGCTGGCCTGCTGGTATGAGGTCAGGAAAGCAGCAAGGAAGTGGAGCCTGTGACTGTAAATGATAACATATGAGGGGCCGTTTAGGACATAATTCAATCTTACTCTTACACACACCATCATACTCACACACTCATTATCAAACTCTCTCTCTCTCTCTCTCTCTCTCTCTCTCTCTCTCTCTCTCTCTCTCTCTCTCTCTCTCTCTCTCTCTCTCTCTCTCTCTCACGCACACACACACACACACACACACACACACACACACACACACACACACACACACACACACACACAGGTTATTCAGGTAATAGTCTGATATAACTGATATCATTGCTGTTGATTTTAAATATTACAAGAGCTTATCACCACTAATCCCCTCTGTGTAACATATTACCCTGCAGACAAATAACCTGACAGCCCATCTAGTATATCATATCCACATCCAATATAACCAAATACTGCAAATTGATTTTGCCTAAAAGGAGTGGTAAACATTATAGGAAATATTTTCAAAACTGCAGTTGTCATATAAATTGCATTATCTGTATATTCGTTATCACATCTGACGTGTTGTTGAGACACACTAGGCTACAAATCAGAATATGGGAACATGATTGGCTTGTCCAATTCTCAGTAAAAATTGCACCCTCATTTTTAGCTTCATATTTCAGTAAAGATGAAATAATACATTTAAATTTACAACCCCATTTTTGTTGCTATGGAAATATCTCGTTCTGGTATCTGGTTTTGATAGCAACGCTTCTATTACTATGTAAATCACAGCATCACTTAACACCGTTTATTGTGCGAGGCCAAAATAGCCTTGCACTTTTATTTTTAAGAAATAAAAAAGAGTCCATTTTTCTTTCTTTTCCCCAGTCTTTTTTACCCTATATAATTTAAGCTCTTGTCATATAATTATATTTTATTCTGAATTATGACTGTGGTGACTAATGAGATTTTTAAGTGCAAATGAAAGGATCTGCTGCTGCATCAGGAATATCATGAACACTAACGCAGTTGGTTAACAGCAGTTTTAGCAATGATAATAGACATTCCTCTGTTTTCCATGTGTGTGATTATCAATGAAAACCGGTTAATAGCACGATTTACTGTCCCTGGTTTTGTATCGTCATTCTTGAAATCACATGCTGAAACAGGAAAGTAATTTCACCTGAGATGAGACAACATCACCTGAGTGACATGTTAATAGATGCATGTTAATGCTACATACTCTCAGACAAGAATTCAATTACAGTCACATCAAAGATCAAAGCTGGTAGCAATGAATAAGAAATGCAAATAATAAATGAATAATGTTCCAGTAAGAAAGACTTTAAAAACGTGACAATCATGGATTAAAGTCAGTGTTTTCATTGTCTGTCCTAATATTGTATCTTCTCCACTGACGGCTGGAGAAGATCAAATTTTGGCAAACAATATATTAATCAGTTTATTATCCCCTGTATTGCTGTTGTAATTTTAAATTCTCATGCTCTGTCTCATGTATTGACTGAATAGAAGAAGCACTTGCAGGTTCTCTGTGTGGGGTTTAGCAGTAGAGGGCAGTGTGTGAGTGGGCAACAGCTCAGAGCTGCTGTAGTTCATGCAGGAGTGTGCATCCATGCTTCAGGCATATGTGTGTGGCTACACAGCATGTGTCAGAAACACAGAAATAGGTCAGTTTCTGCACATGTCTGTGCTTGTATACAAAATCAGGGTGTTACACTTAAAAGCCTGCATTGAAATTGAAATGGGTTTTTTTCATGAATCATTGTTTTGGTTCAATTATGATGATATTAGATTAATCTAGATTTAGCGTGAAAAGATGTTCATGCCAAACAGACATAGCAATCATGCAATTTAACCATGGTCAAATCTCAACCACGCTGTCACACTCTGTGTGTCTATGCTGTCTGCAGAGAAGGCTGGTTGCCCCTGACAACAGTTACCAGGAGACCATTCTGGAATGACGTCATAGCATCAGGCATGCTTGCACCGTGATTAAAAATTCTTTCTCCTTCTGTTGCTGCAGTTCATTCATGCCCAATCTCTGTATAAATCCCTTATGTCCTTCTCCTGCAAACCACTCATCATTACCCTCAACCATCCATCTTTCCCCCTTTCTAATTTTCTCCCTCTCTGCATTTGTGAGATAAGATATTCCTTCCTTAAGCAGTGAGGTGTGGAGAAGAGGGGCTTTCCTCCTGTCCTTAACACCATATGGAAATGTAGGCCAAAGAAGACAATTCTACAGTTCCACAATAGAAATGTACATCTATATATATATGTGTGTGTGTGTGTGTGTGTGTGTGTGTGTGCGTGCGTGCGTGCGTGCGTGCGTGTGTGTGTGTGTGCAGTATGTTTCTTGTGATTGCTGTTTGATTAACTTTAGATTGGATGTCAGACAAATTCCCTCTGGTAACAATCAGCCCAGCTCTCTGCAGCAGGACTCTTGGCTAAGGGAATGGGTTCCCACTCCAATATTTCATAGGAGATCTCAGTGTTAACCATGAGCTGGGTACCAAACTGCAGAAAATTGCACTAAAATCTTGTTGAAAGTTTGTGGAGAAGGGTCAAATCTTTCTTTTTCCTAGTCTTTATATGATAAGTATGAATGCTGCTACAGCAATTTGTGGATTAACACATTTACAGTGAAGCAGTTTCCCTCAAGTCCCCATTAGGAATGATGCTTTTAGATATTTAATGATGATGATAATGTCACTGATTTAGACAGTAATTATCAGTTTTCTTGGTTTATTTATCTAATCTCATAGATGCCTGCCACATTGATCTTTCAATATTATATAACCAGTTGGTCTTGTGCCTCTGAAAACTGCAGATGCTGACATAAAAGATGACATCTATTTCATCAGATTCTACCGCACAAGATTGTACTGCATGCCTTTAGATTCTAGTCTACCTCATTCAACGTTAGTCCACCTCATTAATTTCTAATATCTGTCATCACATTTTATTCTGATCTATCTGATTTTTAGTCTATAATAACAGATTTAATCTATCTCATCACATCCTAGTCTACCTTTTTGCGGTTTACTATATCTCATCAAATTCTAATTTGTCTCTTCCTCGTCTAACATGTGCATCAGTGTGTCTCATCATATTGCATTCCATATCATCATATTGCATTCCAATCTACCTCATCACATCCTAGTCAGTATAATCACATACTAGTCTACCTCATCACATCTACAATATTGACAGTGATTGTTAACAGGCACGCATCTTGTCCGTCCTGCTGCCTCCTGAGTCGATGATATTGGCTTGCATGGAGAAGTCCCTGAGCAGTGTGGGAGAGTCAGCAGCAGTTCCTTCTCTTGTGCCATTGATTTAGCTGTAATGTCGTGACAGGTTTCTACATTGACTAATGGGTCCGTCTGTTCCAAGTCCAAAACCAGGATGCACAAGTAAATATCCTCCCCTTTATTTGTTCTGTTTCCATTACGTTATCTCTGTTATGATTTGCCACACTTCCATTTTAGTCACTTAGGTTGCTGGGCCAGATATGTTTTGATGCAATCTGAAATTCCACTATAGAATATCAAAAATACAACAAAATGAACTGACTGAACAAATGGTGTCTGGCTAATTATACAGCAGCATACTGGAACAGCCAAAATGGCAGATGGGACAAGAGATTAAAAGACAAAAAGGCATCAGGTTGAAGCATGGGGTTGGAGAACTGTAAAAAATAAAAATAAAAAACAGAGCCTCCATGTCTCTTTGTCATGTTGTGATTTAGTTTAATGGATAATCATTGCAATTTATTTCATTGTTTCCCCATGAAGTTACAGTCTGTTTAGCAGTGGCTAATTACCTCAGCCAATTGGATGCCTGTTTTCTGTAGTCTAATTGTAGCCCTCAGTAGAAACACTCAGTAAATTACACACCATTTTCACATTTTTCCCTGCTGTGATTTCAATATATTCACTCAATGCAAGTACTCTTGCTTAAGATGTATGACTGACTTCATGAACCAAAAGGATTTTTGTCCAGAATTAAGTGCCGCAGGATTTTTCATAAAACAAACAAGAAACACAAGGTAATGCAGTGATTCATCAATCCACTCCGAGGTGGTGCCAGTTCAAATCACAAGAGAATCATTTTGGGGTCCAGCTGGACATCAAGACTAGAGTGAAGAGACTCCAATGAGAGGCAATGAGAGGAGGGGATGGGCACACAGGGTGGGTGGGGATGGGTTGAGGGCATTAGTCTGTATATTACACTGTGCACCACACTGTGCAGTATTGTGCTGTGATTGTAGTTATCACCCCCTATGTCCCATCCACTCATGGATGGATGGAGCCATGGCTATGTGCAGGTTTTACCGTGGCTGAGAAAGGTTGGAATGAATTGTGTTTAATGTGTACTTGTGTTTCAACGTGGGATTTGCTGACAGGTTAACATTCACTGTCAACTATAATGCGACTATAGTGATGTACAGAATAGGGCTGTATGTCACTGTGGCTTGTGAGACACATCAAGTCTAGCGTAAAAGAAAACGGAACATTTTCTTTTTTTCAGCTTGAATCATCTATTTACACTGATCGAAATACATTTTTGACTGACCACATCAAAGTTTGTAATATGTCCAGGCAACAGTAGAAAAAGAGATGGTAACCTCCATCCAGGCAGCATACATGGAGCATCCTGGGAATTGCGGTAAGCTTGGTTTATTTATTGGCCAAATTTAGGAGACTATCGTGGGTCTACTGCTGCTCTGTGGTCAGAGGTCGACTCAGGAATGGTGTTTTAACTTCCTCCACACTGCAGTTTGTGTGTGTGTGTGTGTGCTGTGATACAATATTTAGTCAGACGGTGATGTTCTATGTGAAGTAGTAAATCGTCCGATGAAGTGGGCGATTGTTTTCCTGTGGGAAAGCTTCTGATTAAACATGTTTCATAACCAGGAACCCCGTTTATGGTTGGACTTAAATAGATGTTAATTCACAAGTAAACCCCTGAAACACATTGTGGTTCATAGCATGATTTATCTTATATTTAGAATGGCAAAAAGTGCAAATAAAATCAGAACAGAGCCAAACTGTCAAACTCAAGTGGAAATAAAATTACATTTACCATGAGGCATTCTGTTATTTTCTTTCTACACTTAGTCGTTGTGACAAAACATTGATCAGTTTAACGTATTGGCACACAAACACATACACCACTGAGGCCATGCCTACTGCAGTGGGAATGTTATTGATTTTGTCCACACATTGTTGAGCTAAGATGTGTGTGTTGTCCAGGGCAGGCTGCGATCAATGCGGTTATGTGACAATGGGTTCCACTCTACCTACTCTTTCACAACAGCAGTGCCTATGCGATAGCTGAGCAGTCACTCTACATTTTCATCTTGGTTGTACCAATCAATCAGAAAACCATTGGCCATTGTATTTAAATGCATGTAAACATGTAGTTTAATTGATTGGTATAGATTAATGAAATGTATTATTTTAGCTTAGTTTATATAATTAATTATTACTACATATTACTACAATAATAATAATAATTATTATTATTATTATTATTATTGGTTTTGTATACTATATATAAAAATAAATTATTAGTAAAACACAATTATAATAATAATGATGTTTCAATTATATATAACGAATTGTTATTGTTATTAGTAGTGGCAGTGGCAGTTGTGAGAGCTCTAATAGTGGTGCTAATCTTAGAATAATAATAATAGTAATAATAATAATAATGGTAATAATAGTAGTAGTGATAATAATAATAATCACAACAACAATAATAATAATAATAATAATAATAATAATAATAATAATAATAATAATAATAATAATAATCACAATAATACATAAACGCCAGCAGTGGGATCCACAGCCATAATTTCCTTTGCATTTAAGTTACTCAAGTGATTTTTTCATCCTATCCATGGTAATACAGAGATGCCATCTTAATCATACTTGCAATAGAAAGGCAGTGAGACCAACACACACACATGCACGCACGCACGCACACACACACACACACACACACACACACACACGCACACACAGAGAGAGAGAGAGAGAGAGAGAGAGAGAGAGAGAGAGAGAGAGAGAGAGAGAGAGAGAGAGAGCACTTTAGCTGTGAGGTTTGTACAGACAGAGCCATCTGTATCCTCTGCTCTGTAGATACAAACCACTGCAAGTGACAAAGGCAGCAGGCAGAGCAATGCAGAGGTTTTATTTATTTATTTCACTTTGTAATGGTCTACCTGCTTTTCCACACCCCCACAAAAGGCCATGTTGTTGCCATGGCAACGGAAAGATGCAGCTTGGAGCAAAGGGGGTCATTTTGCCCATTTGAAAGAAAACACATTAGCACACAATAGAGATGAACAGCGCAAACACGCATACACACACGGACACACACACACACACACACACACACAGAAACACACGCACGCACACACACACGCACACACACACACACACGCACACACACACACACGCACACACACACACACACACACACACACACACACACACACACACACACACACACACACACACACAGATACGGTCCCTCCATTGCATGTAACACATTTGGGGAGGGGAAGGATGTGCATTAAACTCCAACACGCAGCCCTGTGATATGCCAAATGACCTGTTACATGTTATGGCTTCTTTCAGATTATGCTACAGCTGTTGCTTCTGAGCATGGTTATGTGCAGGAAGTAGTTTTTGTGATTGAGAGGGTGACTCATGTCTTGTCTATTAAGAGAATAGAGGGTGATCAGGTTGCTAGGCAGTTAAGAGCCACTATTGTCTGAAGGGACAATAGTGGCCCAGAGTGCCCTGTCTTCTTTCTCTCTGTGTCTTAGGCTTCCTTTCTCCCACTCTTTCACACACAAACACACATGGTAAATGTACATTTTGCGAGACCCCACCTCCTCCTTTCCCAGCTTGGGGCTTGGGCGGGAACACGGAGTTGACAGTGAACAGGGGGACAGAAAGGAAAAAAGCGTTGTAAGAAGCTGAGATGGTGAGAAAGGACAGAGAGAGGGACAGGAGAGTGTAAGCAGAGGGAGAGCTGTCACATGGGAGCCGTACCATGGTAAAAAAAAAAAAAAAAAAGACCTGCAATCATTTGCCACATTGAAGGGAACAAATGTAGCTGCAGGCAGTGAAACTGAGAGAGAAGGGGACAGGCAGAGAGAGAGTGTGAGAACGAGAAGCCAAGGAGACAGACACAGAAGAAGCTTCCATGGACATTGTATATTAGTACCACAGTGATTTGTGGGAGAGATCACACATCAACTGACAGGTCGGCGGAAGAAGAAGCACTGGGAGTTTGGCACTGCCCTCGCCTCCTGCTGCCTGCTGCGTGGTTGTCTGTGTGTGTGTGTGTGTGTGTGTGTGTGTGTGTGTGTGTGTGTGTGTGTGTGTGTGTGTGTGTGTGTGTGTGTGTGCGTTTGTTTGTATGTGTGTGTGTGTGTGTGCCAGTGCTCACACTCACACACGCACACACACACAGACTCTCTGTGTGCCTGCCAGTGCAGTGGGCTTTCTGGGTGGGTAGGGAGCAGCGTTGTAGAGATGTTCGCTCTGAGGATGAGACAGCGTTTCTAACAGGATCTATTTGGACTGGGATAATACACTAACACAGCTGAGGGGATCCAAGTCCACTGGAACCAACCAAATTAGCCATGGAGGGACTGCTGTCTCCAATGAGGACGCGGGTAGGTTACCATGTGGCATTAGAGGGCATCTCAACTACCTTGTCGTGATCTAGAATCCATGCACGCTAGAATGGCATACGAAGATACAGGATATCTTTCGAGCTAATTGACTGACTCTTGTGATGCTCTTAAAATATTTAAGTGTTGCAGAAAACTGAAATACAGGTAGAATTTTCATGTTTGTGTGCAGGTGCATGTGTGTGTGTATTTGGGTCTGTGTATGTGTCCATGTACGGATTAACAAGAGGATGCTTTGAAAGAATGACTCAGTGTTTCAGAGTGGTGCCTATCTCTCTTCAGTACAAACCACTGGCCTCTGGATTTAGAATAGAGAATGACAAATGTGCAAGGCAACAACTGGCTAGTTTGTACAGTGAAATGTCTGAAAGCACCAATTCATTATTGTTGTTGTTGTTATTGGCTTTTTGCATTATACAGTCATGTCTCTGTTTCACAGAACTTAAGGTCTGTTTCTGTGCCACAGAAAAGACAAATGTGTGTGTGTGTGTGTGTGTGTGTGTGTGTGTGTGTGTGTGTGTGTGTGTGTGTGTGTGTGTGTGTGTGTGTGTGTGTGTGTGTGTGTGTGTGTGTGTGTGTTATTGTAAAATACTATGTGCTATTTATCTGTCCACATCCACATCCTTAGAGTGTGGATTTGCATCCTTGGAGTGAATCCAACACAATCCAGTGGACTGCATTAGATTCTTTCTCCTAGTTGAGATTTCAAATACAATCATTTTGATTAATTTTATGTCTTCAAGGTATGGAATGATAAGGGTAGAGTGTGTCTTATGTACAAGAGGAAGCGTTTGCAAGCACGGCAATGCAAAGATATTATTTCATTATTAATATTTATGAAAATAATGATTGCAGTGTGATTTTCAATTTCTGAATGCTGCAGTGATAACTTGACATTAAACTATCATGGACTCAAATATTAAATATATATACAGTACACATTAACATCATCACAAAATATTATCCTCTGAGCATTTTTTTGTGTCTACTGTTTCTGATGCCTTTATTCCCTTCTGTCTGCCTCTTCCTCAGAGGACAGAGGTGATTTAGCAAACTGGTTCTCCCTTTTACTCTCCCAAATCCCTTCCCCCTTCATACTCCCACTGGTACAGACCTGTACCACCAAAACTACATTTTAGACCTGTCATCCTCCACCTATGTGCAGAAATATGCAATAATAGTTGTTTTAATCATATTCCAAAACAGAAGATAAGCTCAAATGCATATGCTGACTCCCACAGAAACCTCAACTTTCAAGTATAATGCCAGGGTTAAGCCACAGGGATGACCTGATGGTGTTGTCACACACGAATACCCCCGTCTGCTCACCTCTACTCCCACATCTTTATAGCTCTCCCATCTTCTCTTCATTTCATTGAACCTCTGCCCCATTTTTCTGCCTGGGAATAGTAGAGCACACCCTCCCTTTTGCATTTAAGCTAACAGTGCCTATCTATACTTACCTTTCCCTGCTTGTCTGCCCAACTGTCTGTTTGTCTGTGCCTGTCTGTTTGTCTATGTGACTGCCTGCCTGTCTGCCTGCCTGCCCCTGGCTGTGTCTTTGGCAGCTATTATGAGCGCTGTAATTGGTATTCACAGATCTGTCCATGATCTAATCCAAAGAGAAGTCTTGGGGCTGGTTGGAGACAGATTTGGCTTCCAAATAAGTGGCACGGAATCAAGCCCACTACATTTTTTGTTGTCTGCCACCATGAGCAGATTTGCTAAAGAGCCGTGGGGATCGCTTGGGTTGACTGAATGACTTGCATTTATCTGCATCAACCACATTGAGCTTCACATACACCACAGTAGTTACCGATATGATGTTTGGCATTAAAGTCACTTAAATAGATTTATCTGAATGAATGAACCACGAGAGTGAGCCAGTGCAAATGTCTTTTAAAGTTTAGGCTGTTAGATCTCAGATATATTTGTAAACAGCAGAATAATCTGAGGTGCATACTTTTAAAATCATCTGTTGCAAACACCAGAAAATTATTTAAATTACATTTAATCATTATTATCACCTCTAAGCCTTGCTTGGAGGACGCACAAAAGTTGAGGTCAACCTCAAGGTAGTATAAAGGGAATAGCACAGCCTATAAAAGCTACACAACTCCATTGTTTGCTCATAGTAGTACAACTGTGAGGACTATCCAAGATTCACTCTTCTTATTCTTCTATTCTTTATTTGGGATGACAGTAATGTGCGGTGAAGCAGGAAAACAAAATTGAAATAAAATCATCAGTGAGCTGTGTACAAATGTCTGTGTGTGTGTGGGGGGGGGTCTCCTTGTGCAGTTATATGCAGCACAACAGAGAAGCAGGTTGACACAAACACACAGCCTGTAGACAGTGAGCAAAGAAGTACTGAGGGAATCTTAGACAATGTCAATTTGTTCTCTTGAGCATCCATAAACTTTGTTAAAACACATTCACCATTTTATCATTTCTGTCTTTGCATTTCTAATATGATGTTAAAGTTTCATGGTTGATTCAATCAGAACTTTTCTGATTCACACATCATTGCACATAATTTTCGCATCTTCCTTCAGCTTAACTGTGCACATTATCTACTTTTTATCTTTTGAAGGCATGAACACACTCACAGAATACGAAGGGGAAATTTTAAGTTCCCTGCTGGTATCCCCACTAGTACGTAATATATGCATATAGGTCAGTAGAACAAGGAGCTCTAGCTTCGTAGAAATCTTCCTCTTGAGAACATGTATGCTGTTTTGACACGCACATCACTTTGTGTGTGTGTGTGTGTGTGTGTGTGTGTGTGTGTGTGTGCGTGCGTGCGTGCGTGCGTGCGTGCGTGCGTGTGTGTGTGTGTGTCTGTGTGTGTGTGTGTGTGTGTATGATTGCATGAGTTCTCCATCTAACTCTTCCCATGTGTTGGTGGATCAATAGGGAGTAGTTATCAGGAGATTAGCTCTGTCAATCCTTTATCAGTAATGAGAAACTCCTCTTCATCACTTCACTGTCCCGCTTCCCTCATGTCACTTATCTGCTAGCTGACTCTCTTTTTCAGCACAGTGCCTCTCTTGCCCCCTTCCTCTTTCTCTTCAGGTCAAAAGCATGGATCTGCATGTGGGTCTGTGTATCCAGCTGCCCATAACAGATGGGGCCATTAGAGGAATGGACAAAAACTTGGACAGATATGTACGGGTCCCCCAACCAAATATTTACTTCATCACACACACACACACACACACACACACACACACACACACACACACACACACACACACACACACACACACACACACACACACACACACAGGCGCGCGCATGCGTATGCACGATACCAGGTACACTTTTCCTAGTCTGTTGTTGCTTACTACCACATCCAGATATGCAAATCATCACAAACAGAGCAGCTTGACATTAGCCTGGCTCATCATTCTCCCTCTAAACCCCGGGATCCTTACAAGTCCTTGGTACCACATTTACTTTGCCTCCAGCTTCACCCATTCCTTCAGTCCTTTCTTCCACCATCTTTCCACCTGGCTCATAAGCAGACAAGCAGCTGTCAGGATGGTTAAGGTCAGGCATGGGAGAAAGGACAAGTGGCCAAAAGGGAAATGCCCAGACTTCCATTCCTCAAGCCGACCGCCTAGCTACTCAGATGATAATCATCAGGAGAGAAAGGCAGGGCAGAGGGGATTTGTAGCACAAGGTGTGATTGCGTTTGGAAAGCACTCTGACGTGGCACACGTACACTCCTCTCTCTCTCTCTCTCTCTCTCTCTCTCTCTCTCTCTCTCTCTCTCTCTCTCTCTCTCTCTCTCTCTCTCTCTCTCTCTCTCTCTCACGGACCTAAATACACACTGAGTGTGCATGTAGTCAATGCACAGGAGGACGACTGTTATATTGAAAGGTCAAAAGTAAAAAGGAAGGGGTGCAGTTGGGCGCATGCTGCATACACACACACACACACACACACACACACACACACACACACACACACACACACACACACACACACACACACACATCTCTACTAGCAATGCAGCTGTAAATTTACTTTGATAGAAATTAAAAGCAATCACAAGCAGTTCATGTATTTTTGCAATTTGGCTACAATAGGGATGCATTCATTATTTGGTTTTGATATGAAGTGAAATGAAAAAAGATATAATAATATTTATTGACTTCTGAAATTCTAAATCACTACATGGAAAACGTTTATCCCAAATTATCCAGAGAAGAATTACATTCCCACTGGGGCATATATCTATGCATTGAGGATGTATAGGGAGACGGAACTGTTACTTTTCTCTGTAAGATCAAATCAGTGGGATATCTTGTACAGAGAGAGTGATCCCTCCATTGTTTCTGTTTGAAGGTTTTTCTCTGTGTTGAAAATCTACACTCTCTCTGTTTGAAGATCCAGCACTGCAAGTCAGCGATGTACCATAATTTTGTGTGTGTGTGTGTGTGTGTTTATGTGTGTGTTTATGTGTGTGCATGTGAGCATGCCCTGCTGTTAAGCATGTCAAATGCACTCTTGTCCCCTTGAAGAGGCCCAAAAGATGAGATCAATCATGGAGCAATTGAACAACAAGAGGAGCAGTGATGCACTTAATGTTATGTGTTGCCAGGGAAACGCAGGGAGCAAATTTTCCACTTCATTGGTTGCTATTAGTCTGCAGGCATTTTTAAGTTTATAACCAAGATAGGCATCTTAAAGATAGGGGGAAGATTTGATAGTAGACACAGGGAAACTCAAAGATTTTATGATGACAAATTAATCTGAACACCTTGCCTAAGTTACATGCATTTGTGTTTGTGTGTTAGTGGTGAAGCTGGGTACATTAGATTAAAGAGCCTTGAGCAGTCCTATTATGTATATTGACTCACAGAATGGATAGTCCCATGAGAGATTTCCCTGTGCTGCTTTTAGCCTTCAGACAATCAGAATGGCAATTACGCCCTCCTATATATAAGAATGTAATCACACACACACACACACGCACGCACGCACGCACGCACACACACACACACACACACAAACACACACACACACACACATATGCCTTTGATGAACGATCTCAGGATCAGTTGTGTCACCCCTGCAACAAAGGGTGACCCTGCATTAAACAGGTATCATACATCACCCTATCAGTAGATCTATAAAGCACTGATAATTTTATGCAGACAGAAGAGTTTTCATCCTCCTCTCCGTCCAGTACCTGCTATTATCTAATCTCTTCCACTCACATGTAGTTCAGCATTTCCTCCACACGCCATTCTGCAATTTTCACCTTAACCCCATATCGATGACTCACAATTTGTAACCAGTGTCTTTCCTGTGTCTCTTTGTGTCTCCATAAGCAACATTATTTCCATCACTGCATGTCCCCTGTGTGCTAACATAATCTCTGAACATGAGCAGAAAGAAAGGTAGCTGCAGTCAACAGAGGAAATCCACAAATTTGATTGGTTGGCCTACAACTGGACAGGTGACAAGACCGTCTTGAAGGCAGAAAGAGAGAGCTGCATTGTTGTTTATGCTCCAGCACTCTAAACTCTAATTAATGATTTACAGACACATCGGCTAATATATACAGTATATAAATTAAATGTCCCTCTCACCCTTTCAGGGTGGTATCTGTGTGTCATCCTCAAGCTCGGGTCCTCTACCAGAGGCCTGGGAGTCTGAGGGTTCTGCGCAGTATCTTAGCTGTTCCTAGGACTGCGCTCTTCTGGACTGAGGCTTCAGATGTTGTTCCAGGAATCTGCTGGAGCCACTCTTCCAGTTTGGGGGTCACTGCCCCAAGTGCTCCTACTACCACGGGGACCACATTAACCTTAACCTTCCACATCTGTTCCAGCTGTTCTTTCAACCCTTGATATTTCTCAATCTTTTCGTGTTCCTTCTTAATGTTGGCATCAGCTGGAATCGCCACATCTATCACCACTGCTCTCTTCTGCTCTTTGTCCATCACCACTATGTCCGGTTTGTTAGCCAGTAGCTGTTTGTCGGTCTGGAAGCTGAAGTCCCACAGGATCTTAGCCTTGCCGTTCTCAACCACCTTCGGTGGTATGTCCCATTGGGATTTGGGTACTTCTAGTCCATACCGGGTACAGATGTTCCTGTACACTATCACAGCTACTTGGTTGTGCCTTTCCATGTATGCTGAGCTGGCGAGCATCTTACACCCTGCTACCACATGCTGGACTGACTCTGGGGCTTCTTTACAGAGCCTGCACCTTGGGTCAGATCTACTGTGGTAGATACTGGCCTCTATTGCCCTTGTACTTAGGGCCTGTTCTTGTGCTGCCATGATCAGTGCCTCTGTGCTGTCTGTCAGTCCAGCTTTATTCAGCCATTGGTAGGTCTTCTTGATATCAGCCACTTCCTCTATCTGACGGTGGTACATGCCGTGTAGGGGCTTGTCCCTCCATGTTGTCTCCTCCTCCTCCTCTTCCTCCTCAGGCTTCTGCTGTCTAAGGCATTCACTGAGCAGTTCATCTGTTGGGGCCATCTTCCTGATGTACTGTTGGATTTTTGATGTCTCATCCTGGACAGTGGCCCTGATGCTCACTAGTCCTCGGCCTCCCTCTTTCCGCTTAGTGTACAGCCTCAGGATGCTGGACTTGGGGTGAAACCCTCCATGCATGGTGAGGATCTTTCTAGTCTTGATATCTGTGGCTTCTATCTCCTCCTTTGGCCAGCTTATGATCCCAGCGGGGTATCTGATGACCGGCAGTGCATACATGTTGATGGCTCGGACCTTGTTCTTGCCATTCAGCTGACTTCTCAGGACTTGCCTTACTCTCTGGAGGTATTTGGCTGTGGATGACTTCCTTGCGGCCTCCTCATGGTTGCCATTAGCCTGTGGGATTCCAAGGTATTTGTAGCTGTCCTTGATGTCTTCTATCCTGCCCCCTGGTAGGTTGACCCCTTCAGTTCATATATATGACCCCTTCAGTTCATATATATATATATATATATATATATATATATATATATATATATATATATATATATATATATATATATATATACATTTATACATATATACTATATATACTAGTGCTGTCAGGCGATTAAAAAATTCACCTAATTAATTACAGGATTTCTAATTAATTAATCTAATTAATCACATTTTAATCTCATTTTAATCTCATACCGTGTCAGTTGCTAGGGAACCAGGGCAATCTGATGAGAAGTGGGTTACTGGAACAAGACATACATTGACAAGGATGGAGAATACGGAGTTGTTGGAATGCTACTACATGAGTAATCCCAGAAAAGGGATATATGGGGCAGATGTGGGACCAATGGATGCTTCGAAACCCACAATAAAGGCTAACAAAAAAACAGCTGTTAGCCCAGTGTTCCAAATCCGTAACTGAAAACTGCTATCATAACTATAGATCGATGAAATACTATAACAATGCTATGGCAAGGGGGAGCCAGGACGCCAGGTCAGCGGGGGGATTTCAGCACCCGACCCCACAAGCCCCAAGAGACATAGACAGCCTCAATACAAGAGCTGCTGACCTGAGAAGGAAGATCGTGACCCAAATGGAAACCTGGAGCCTCCGACAAATACCAAAGCTAAGTTGTCAGGTACCTTCAGAAGATCTGCTAGAAGATCTGAATGCTGCGATAAGAACCATACCTACAGGGAACATAACTGAAACCAATAAGCTGATTCACATTACAGCAACAGTAATCCTCGAAATGCTGGGATATAAGATCAACGCAGGGCATAACAAACAATACCCTCCATGGAAGAGACGGTTAGAGGCCAAGATAAAGGCGACACGGAGAGAAGTAAGCAAGCTAGCCAAGCTGCATAAAGGGAACATGGTGAATAAAGGGGTACCCAGGAAACAGAGCAAGCTCTCCATACCTGAAGCACTCGAAATGCCAAACAGAGACTAACGGCCCTGGTTACCCGACTGAAGAGATACACCAAGGAGATAGAGGCCAGGAGAGTAAACAAGACCTTCTCCACTTAACCAGCAAAGGTGTACTCTCAGTGGCAAGGAAATAGCATCCGGTCAGACCCACCAAGAGCTGAGTTGGAGAAATACTGGAGTGGACCTGAGAACTGACCACAGCTGCCTGGAGACTAACTCCAAGCCAATTGCCCAAGTTAACATCAAGTGCAGCATATACCAAGGGGATGCACTATCACCACTGCTGTTCTGCATAGGCCTGAACCCCCTCAGTCACAAGCGGGACAACAATCAGCCGTCTCCTCTACATGGATGACATCAAGCTGTATGCCAGGAATGAGCTAGAAATTGACTCACTGATCCACACCACCAGGATCTACAGCGACGACATAGGGATGTCATTTGGATTAGACAAATGTGGCCGGGTGGTATCAAGAAGAGGCAAGATGATCAGAACCGAAGGGGTTGACCTACCAGGGGGCAGGATAGAAGATATCAAGGACAGCTACAAATACCTTGGAATCCCACAGGCTAATGGCAATCATGAGGAGGCCGCAAGGAAGTGAAAGCCAAATACCTCCAGAGAGGCAAGTCCCGAGAAGTCAGCTAAATGGCAAGAACAAGGTCCAAGCCATCAACATGTATGCACTGCCAATCATCAGATACCCTGCTAGAGGAGGAGATAGAAGCCACAGATATTAAGACTAGAAAGCTCCTCACCATGCATGGAGGTTTTCACCCCAAGACCAGCACCCTGAGGCTGTACACTAAGCGGAAAGAGGGAGGCCGAGGACTAGTGAGCATCAGGGCCATTGTCCAGGATGAAACATCGAAAATCCAACAGTACATCAGGAAGATGGCCCAAACAGATTAACTGCTCAATGAATGCCTTAGACAACAGAAACATGAGGAGGAAGAGGAGGAGGAGGAGACAACATGGAGGGACAAGCCCATACACGGCATGTACCACCGTCAGATAGAGGAAGTGGCTGATATCAAGAAGACCTGCCAATGGCTGAATAAAGCTGGACTGACAGACAGCACAGAGGCACTGATCATGGCAGCACAAGAACAGGCCCTAAGTACAAGAGCAATAGAGGCCAATATCTACCACAGTAGATCTGACACAAGGTGCAGGCTATGTAAAGAAGCCCTAGAGTCAGTCCAGCATGTGGTAGCAGGGTGTAAGATGCTCGCCAGCTCAGCATACATGGAAAGGCACAATCAAGTAGCTGTGTACCCAGTATGGACTAGAAGTACCCAAATCCCAATGGGACATACCATGAAAGGTGGTTGAGAACGACAAGGCTAAGATTCTGTGGGATTTCAGCTTCCAGACTGACAAAACAGCTGCTAGCTAACAAAGCGGACATAGTGGTGATGGACTAAGAGCAGAAGAGAGCAGTGGTAATAGATGTGGCGATTCCAGCTGACGGCAACATCAGGAAGAAGGAACACGAAAAGATTGAGAAGTATCAAGGTTGAAATAACAGCTGGAACAGATGTGGAAGATCAAGGTTAATGTGGTCTCCGTGGTAGAAGGAGCACTTGGGGCAGTGACCCTCAAATTGGAAGAGTGGCTCCAGCAGATTCCTGGAACAACATCTGAAGCCTCAGTCCAGAAGAGCGCAGTCCTAGGAACAGCTAAGATACTACGCAGAACCCTCAGACTCCCAGGTCTCTGGTAGAGGATCCGAGCTTGAGGATGACGCACAGATACCACCCCACAAGGGTGAGAGGGACATTATCTATCTATCTATCTATCTATCTATCTATCTATCTATCTATCTATCTATCTATCTATCTATCTATCTATCTATCTATCTATCTATCTATCTATCTATCTATCTATCTATCTATCTATCTATCTATCTATCTATCTATCTATATCTATATATATAGCTATATATATACACACACACACACACACACACACATATATATATATATATATATATATATATATATATATATATATATATATATATATATATATATATATATAGACACACACACACACACACACACATATATATATTAATCACAGCACAATCCTACGTACAGGCCCCTGGACCCTGAAACAGACACAACACCCTAGGGGCCTGTAGGCATGCAATTAGTAAGCAGTACAGGGGAGGCAGAGTGACGGGTCGTGACTTCTGGTGCGCCCCGAAGTCTGGATGTCTGGCAGGAGTGGGACTCAAACTGCCGATGGCTGGGTGATGTCTGGTCTTAAGACGTCTGCTCTACCGCTGAGCCATTGCCGCCCTCGTGGATGGGTGGATGGATGGATAGACAGATGGAGAGATGGATGTATGGATGGAGAGATGGATGGATGGATATTTTTACTGTTTTACTGCTAGGAGAAGCTAGAGAGGTGGAGGTTTGTCGTAAAAAGGAAAGGAATGAAGGTTAGCCAGAGTAAGACAGAGTACATGTGTGTGAATGAGAGGGACCCAAGTGGAAGAATGAGGTTACAGGGAGAAGAGATCAAGAAGGTGGAGGATTTTAAGTACTTAGGGTCAACAGTCCAGAGCAATGGAGGGTGTGGAAAAGAGGTGGAGAAGCGTGTACAGGCAGGATGGAACGGGTGGAGGAAAGTGTCAGGTGTGATGTGTGATAGAAGCTAAAATGAAAGGAAAAGTGCAAACTTTGGTGAGACCAGCAGAGATGAAGATGCTCGGGTTCTCTCTGGGAGTGACCAGGATGGATAGGATCAGGAATGAGTATATCAGAGCAACAGCACATGTTAGAGGTTTTGGAGATAAAGTCAGAGAGGCCAGACTGAGATGGTTTGGACATGTCCAGAGGAGACATAGTGAATATATTGGTAGAAGGATGCTGGGTTTTGAACTGCCAGGCAGGATGCCTAAAGGAAGACCAAAGAGGGGGTTTAAGGATGTAGTGAAAGAGGACATGAAGGAAGTTGGTGTGAGAGAAGAGGATGCAGAAGACAGGGATAGGTGGAGGCAACTGACTTGCTGTGGCAACCCCTGAAGGGAAAAGCCAAAAGGAGAAGAAGAAGATAATCATATAGATGTTTTATGTTTATATGTTACTTAAAGTGATATTATTCATTGTCTAACGCTTCATCTGCCGTAGCGGGTCACGGGGAGCTGGAGCCTAACTCAGCTGACATAGGGCGTGAGGCGGGGGACACTCCGGGCACGACGCCAGTGCACTGCGGAGCCACGCAAAGACGGACAACCACACACACACACTCACTCCTACGGGCAATTTGGGACCGGCCAGTATTATTATTATTCTTTATTACCTTTTGTCAATGATAATCTTTCAGTGAAAATCAGAAACTGTGAAATCACAAAGGCAGTGATACTTGCTCCCTTCACAATGTATGGGTTTTTCATCACCTATCCGGCACTCTACCTCTGTGTACTGTGTGGTCATTGCCAAGTATCCTATTACCACTTCCCTCCCATGTGTCGACAGCTGCTGTTATGCCGTCATAAACCAAATTATGAAATTAAGGTTGCCAGTTTGATGCTCATCCATCCTGCCCTCCAGGGGATACTTACATCATCCTATGTGCCTCACTCACTCTGTTCTCTCATTACTGCTTGTTAGAACAATTAAACGTGACGTGTGTCAGATAATAACACCCCCCCCCCCGTGTGTGTATGCTTGAGTACGTGCACATATTTCTGTTTGTTTTAGTCCGAGCAGATGTGAGCATCTGCTATTGCAGTTAAGGCCATTAATACATGTCTAGAGGTGTTTGTATGTGGATGTCTCTGGTTTGAGACAACAGCTGTTGTTATTTGCCGGTTACTCGGTTACATACGTCTTTATCTGACATACCTGATGTTCAATTTTACATCAACTGGGAAATGAGTGAATCTTACACCTCCTAATTTGTTTTTTTGAATTTTAATACGTACCTATGTGGATATGCGAAATACACATTTAGCAAATACAATCAACAAGACACAATACAGTAATAGCAAATATTTACTGATTTTATGAATTGTTACTTAGAAGTTTCAACACAAATGTTTGTGGTCCCCACGAGACACAGATAGTCCTCAACTTGTTTGTATCTGCATTTGTTTACATATACAAACAAATGCCCGCCGCCATATCCAACTGTTGTACTGCAGTTCCCCTTTCTGCCACAACCCTCGCCGTGCAGCACTGTTGAATTCGCGCACGTACAACACTTAACTCCCCCACTTGTTCTAATCTGTTTGTTTGTCCCTGTGACCATCTCTGCATGTCAGCCTTCGCACCTTGGATAATTTACTGTTCATCATGGATGATAAAGCAAAGGGTAGTGAAAATAGTGGTAGTAGCAGCGATCTCTCTAATGACAACTCTGCCTTTGAGCGACTGCAATACCTCCCTCCTCCTCCTCTTCCTTCGCACTAAAGGTAAACTACTTCCTATATTCTACATGCTTCAGTAACATCAGCAGCTGACTCTAAATCAGTGGTTCTTTACCTGGGTTCGATCAAACCCTAGGGGTTTGGGGTGTCGGTCTCAGGGGTTCAGTTTTGTTCTTTTAAAAAGGTGACAGTAATGCACAATTCATTAACTATACCAGTAAAACATATATTTATGTCTTAAATTTGAAAAAAAAAACTTTTAACTAAAGAAGGGTTCGGTGAGTTAGCATATGAAACCGGCAGGGTTCGGTACCTCCAACAAGGTTAAGAACCACTGCTCTAAATGTTGTTGTTGGATGTACTTAAAATCTGGTCGAGAGTTCAAGGATTAAATTTTATGCAGCAGAATCTCACCGTAAACCAATCTCAATTCAAAGCAATTGCATGAATTACAATATTATAATTATTCATTTTTATACTTATTTATTGTACAGTAACATTATACAGCATGATTTAAACTGCTGTCTAGTCATTTTAAAAGTCTAATATTTGTAGCGGACAGGGGTTAAGTTGAGTGAAATGACGTAAACTTGATTATTATTTTCCTTTATTCTTTTACACAGACGTATAATTAAGATTCACTTGAGATCAACTTGTGAACAACCTGTCAGAACCATGTTCGCTCAGGACTACCTGTATATTGTAAGACTCTCCTCGTTTAAGTCCTCGCTTGCAGGGCTTAAACAAAACTGAGTTTAATCAGGATGCCTTTAATCTGAAGTTGGCAATAAAAATTGTGCGTTATAGTCTTGAGTACAAGCAGTTTCAAAACCACTGCTGCAAATTAAAAAAAACCAAAGTAAACATATTTTTGCTTCCCAGAGGCACTGGCCCAGATTCATGGAACACGATTTTGTCAGAACACAACTGCTATTCAGTTTGCTATGTGTTTTGGTGTGTGTGGACTCATTAGCTATGTACCTGTTGTTAGATGTCTGACAATTCAATCATGAGACTGTTACTACTGCACAAACAAACTAAGTCCTCTAAAGAGTCATGTCAGTTTGTATGCATTGTTAGCCCATGTCTGCTGTTTCATGCACGTCTGATCTCTTATTGAAGCTCTTTGCCAGTATGCTGTGGTTCACGCTCTGACCACCAGAGAGAGCTGTGAGCTTTGTGGGATTCCATTTCTCTGACAGAAGGCTTCCCCAAACAATGAGCCTGAATGTCAAGTTGAGAATCCCATTCACAAAAGACAAAGATGCCCTCTTGGTTAATGTGCTAAGCAGTATCTATTTTTCTTTCTATAACTCCTTCAGGAAAGTGTAGTTTAGTGTAGTAGGAATATGTCCATTGCAAATAAGAATTAAGAAGGTCAGCACTGATTAGAAAAACTCCTGGAGTTAGTTGAGAGTCTCAGCTTTCAGGAGCAACTGGCCTCCTCCTACCATGTTCTGCCTGATACATAGTCAATAAAGGGAGACCTTTACTTCAAATGACCAGTGGTCTGCTACTCTGCTGCTGTGTGAGTGCCGTCCATTTGGCCCCAATAAACACCAAGCTTTATTGGACAACTGTGCTGCTCATCCGTCACACAACTCCCCCACAGACACCAGTGCTGGTGAAGGGACCCAGGTGGGGAAGGGGGAGAGTGTGCATGTCTGCAAGTGTGTGTGGTGAGCAGGGAACTGTTATATGTATAATTAATGAACTCACCCTGCTCTCCCTGCTGTCCAAGAAGGACAAAATGTGGGGGTGACAGACAAAGAACAGAGATGACAAATGAAATCAAGAGAGAGGAAAATGACAACAACAACAAAAAGGGGGGAGTAAAGCATCTGTTCAAGGGTGCATGTGATTGATAATTGTAAGTATTGTCATGAAAGGACTAGTGGTCCAATTACCCCTGATTTCTATTGGAAGGACAATTACACAGAATTCAACCCCATTGTGGTCATCCTGCCTCCCTACACTTTCATAGCTTCAGCAGCTCATTTTTCCCCTGTCAAGAAAGAGAGCAGAATGTAAATAAGTGGCAAATACCAGGGGACAGGACCTCGGCTGGAAGAGGTCCCTGGGGCTGATCACACCCTGCCTATCACAGCACATCTTTTTCTGAATGCTGTAATGGTGAGGAGCTGCAACATAGGCAAGAGAAGAGAGGGAGGTGATTGACCTGTCCGCCGGAGGGTTTACAGTGGAGTCTGGCCCCTTGGGGTCAGTCTGGTCCCCTTCTGTCAGGCTACCTTTTCTTTGGTTTAAATAGCTAGCCACAGCCTTAAATTATAAACTGATCTCAAAGTACCCAGTGGTGAATCTATGTCTTAACCATCACACTAAGGAGAGGAAGAATCTGGAGTAACATCAGGAGATGACAATGATCTAAAATTATGCCCTCTCCTTTGTGCATCATAAAGGCAATCTAGCTCAGTCATTAGACCAGCTTTTGGAATTGGTTTATGTGGCAGACAAAAAGCTACTCCACCTGCCAGAGGTGTAAGGCCCATCTGCACAGTGACAAACAGCTTAGCCTTCTGCCTGCAGCGAGAGGTGGAGCTGGTACAGTGAGGCTGAGGTTACTGCCCTACTGGGAGAATGCATGCCTGATTATTGAGGGTTGCAGAATGAGAAGGTCATGTTGGCTCATTAGAAGAAAGAAGGAGAAATGCATGTATGATTCGGCAGACGTGTGTACGTGTACAGTTCGCACAGGTGCATCCCACCTCAACAATGCATTAAATTGTTCGTGCTCATACTTTGTTGTTTTGTGGTGTGCACGCAGAAGGCATCATCATGATTCATTGTCTATAAAGATGGAGAGTTATGTAGTTAGGAGGGGCTGGGAGGTTTACAAGGGTTATAAGCACAGCTGCATCCTGCATGGAGACAAATTATTCTCTCACAGAGGTATGAGGAATGAACAGCATTTGGCTAGACATTGAGAAACAGGAAAACATGAGTCTTCAGTCTTATAATCTGACATTCAAAAATGTATTCACCAGTGGTAAATATGAAAGATTTAAATTTACATGGTATGTTTTGAACAGTTTTTGATGAAAAAAATTACGTTATTATGGACTTTTTATGCTATTTTCTAATAATTTGTAATGACAAGAATGGTTTACCTCAAGACATAGAATGTCATTCCCAGAGTCTGGTTTTGTCAGCAATGTTTTCCTAAAGAGGATTGTGAGCATTTAGTCATATCTATGTTACATTTCACAGAGGTTGGTAGTCCTATAAAAATTACCTCTCGGCATCATAAACCATAGAGATGCACATGCACACAGAGAAAAGTTGATAACTGGTGTCTCAGCTTTTTTCCAGTGTTTCCCCTGGGAGTAGAATCATGTATAACCCATTTCCCCCATGATCCGGCCTGTAATTATTAAATATACAGCCACATCATCAAACATTTAATGCTCATGTTGCTACAAATCAGATTCTTAACTGTGGGTGTAATTTGGTTAAAGGGACTTACATGCATTTCTCAGTCTAGAAAATATTGTAAAAACTGTGCGCTCTCGCGGTTTGATTCATATACCTATATTAACGGTTGGATCATTGTTAGGGAAACGCTTTCTTTTTCACATAACAGTCGTGTAACTGTGTCTATTTCTGTACATGGTGTAGGCTGGGCCTACTGGGTAAAGTGGGCTAAGTTTATTGGGGCAGAAAATATTGAAGCGTGACTCAACCCAGCAGTTTCATAGAACCAGCCTCTAAAATATGCCTGTCACATTCTCTCTATTCAGTCCCTCTCAGACACACAATCAGTCTATGGTGGGAGGCTTATGTGTCCGAATGATTCTACCCCAGTGAGCAAAGGTGGTGTAGTTGTTTTTTGAGGGCTTTTTGATCTGTCTATATCAGACATTATTTTTATTTCCTCATACTCGTTCTGAGTATGAAAAGATCCAAACAGAATCCAAGGAGACACTCACTTACCTCTCTCTTCGTGGGCCTTTCTACAAACCGCAGACTCACACTTCCGCACACACACCTGCACTCACAGGAATACCAATAAGACAGAACCATTCATTATAATAGGAAATGACAGATATGGGGTGATGAGTGGCACAGCAAATTTCAGATCATTGGCACCTCTACAGAGATGACTAAGCAAAATCCCTTTTATTCACAATTATTTCATCAATTTGAGGCATACTTAGAAAGACACCTGAATGGAGAGAAAGACAGAAAAGAATCGAAAGATGAAATTACTGAAAGACAGAAATGTGTTAGGTAAAGTTATGTTAATAATAATAATAATAATAATAATAATAACCAGAAAGTATGTTGGGCATTGAACACCTGATAGATCAATAACTTTTTAGCTGTAGAGTGAGCAAATTAAAGCCATTTCTGGATATTTACCCTACAAATTTCCTCGTCTAGTTGTGTGATGCATAAGATGGGGATTAAACCCTGTATAGAGTTTTCTGCAACCAGGTGCTTAAGAGGATTTATCAACATGTCTGGAATGGATACTATTTTTGAATTTGCAAGTGTCTGCAGGCCAGCAACTTGGAAGAATGCCCAGAGTTTAATTAGCACATATCCTTCTTCGCCACGCCAGGTTGACATCATGATCAATCAGGCTCACACAGACAGGCAGTCGGTACTCTTGATCAAAAAAGGAAACTAAAGCGTCTTCATCATTTTTACTAATTACCTAGAATCAGTGATGCTTAATAAGATCGGTTTTGTGATGCGCAGTCTGAGGTTCTGCTGTAACCTCCGCTCTGATGTCCTTGCTGCAAACTAGATTACTGGGACAGTCAAATTCCATGAGGGATCTGGTGATGGATAGAGACAGTCTTCGCTTCCTGTGCTGTGTATTTTGCCAGTGTTCTAGAAAATGAAGTAGAGTCTGTAGTTTGATTCTTTCCTTCTGTTGTAAAGAAATAAGTACTCAAGCAACAAATTTAAGTCCTTCTCATCTATGTGATTCACCCCAGTTTTTTCAGTCTTCCTCCTACCATCAGATATATGCAAGACAGGTGAATTTGTGACTCAAAATTGCCCATGGCCATCTGTCTGACATGATGTTGTTTATCTTTCATGTGGTTGTGAGATAAAGTTTAGGGCATACCTCAGAAGAATATGATGCATATGTGACTCATGGAGAGGGGGCGAACCCTTTGGCATCATCATTTCATGTAATTACATCCCACAAAACGGTAATGTATTGTAATTGTCAGTATTTATGTGTTCGTCCGTCCATCCGTCCGTCCACGAAATATCTTGACAACCGTTGCAGATAGAAAGATTAAAGTAAAAGCACATTACTCGGGTGGCAAAGGGGATGAAAATGAGATGATGATCTTGATGTTGAGAAAACTAGGTCAAGGTCAAATTTAAACTTTTGTACTCATCGCGGATTTTTGGAAGGCAGTCACGTGATACCGTATGCACATTCTAATGGCTAATGACATTCGGAAGTGCGCAACATTTTGTGAGTCTCGGACTTCCGTGACACACTCATATTGACTTAAATAGTCAATATGAGTGTGGGGAAAAGGTAATGCAGAAAGAAGGTGGTTTAATATCTGTATGGGAAGGGTTCATAAACGTTTCAATTACCGTAAATAGTAAGATTAATAGTTTGTCGCTCCATTGCGGAATTCGTTGATCGCATGTGGTTCCTGGAACACATTAACTGCGAGGAAAGACGGCACACTGTATACCTTTTTAGGTACACATCTCTGAAATCTGATGAGACATAATCACAAACAAAAAGCAACATTTCAGGAAGCCAGAGGCACAAAAATATGTAGGTCAGGGTAAAATGTAAAATTCAGGGGTGTCGCGGGATGTTGCAGTCTCTGACTGCCTTGTTAGTCATTTGCAGATCAAAGAATTTGTTTACAACCTGTATTACATCAAAGCTACACAGTGCACATACTCATTCTGCAGTAACATGAGTAATAATGAATACAGAACATCTGAATGGATTTTCAAAAGACATGGATGCGAAACAGTATGGGATGAAGAGAAATATTATGTGTCTGGTTTATGATAAAGTGTTTTCATTGTGTGATTTAACTCATGAATTTCAAAAATAAGTAAAAAATGTCCTCTTGTTTTTCACAAGACGAGAACCTTCAGCTACTGGGTGGTAGTGACTCATCCATCGACCACCTGTACAGTCTTTTTCAGTCTACATGATCCTATATTGTGCCGCACTACTGTGTAAATTTTTACAGATTCAGATTAAATGTAGCATTGACATATCCTCAAGTGAATCTACTACATTCTTTGAGAATGGGCTGTTTGTTTGGGCAGAGCAATATTCACAAAGCAGTTTTTTAAAGGAGTACTCTTGTGAACCCCTTCTTCATATTGAAATAAATCTCAGGAGAAATAGTGTCTTGACTATTCAGATGCCCCCTTTTTATGTAAATCACACAGTAAAATAATTTCAGGACGCTTCGGACATAATTACATTATCTAGGATAGGATTTAATCTGTCCTTTTTCTCTTGGGTGGGTTGTTTCCTCCTCTAAGAACACTGTGGAAACATTGCGTCAATAGAGCCATTAAACTACCTTCACTCACCAACACAACCAAACTGGATTATACATATAAATCTGGGTTTTAACCCTTGCCATGCAGCAGACTGACACTGGACATGCTGTCTGGTGTTGCTTCGCTGTTGGGGGCTAAGCTTGTCACTAATGAGGAATTCTAGTTGGGGTAGACAACCTGCCTCTGTCGACACCCTTCACTTCATACTCCACATGCCACCTGCTTCACGAGCATTAACGGGCATATCCTCTCTATCTTCTCCATGCCGAAGGGTATTTATAATGTATGAGTGGCATGCAGATGAGAATCAGAGTCCTGTATCAGAGTTATTAATGGCAGCATCTTACATATTCACAGCAGCCAGCATTAGGAGTGAAATGAGGGAGACAAGAGGGCCTCCTGATGAATCCGTGCACCACTGTATACACCCAGTGGTGCTTAATGTCACCTGTGCATGTGTGTGTGTGTGTGTGTGGGTGGGGGGGTGGAGGGGATGGAGGCGAGGTGGGGGTGGACTACTTTCACTCAGGGAGTTGGTCTGAGAGTTTTCTGATGATTATCTGATCTTCACTCCTAAGAGAGGTCAGAGGGCAGAAGAAGAGGGCAACACCAAATCAGGCAGAGGTATGGTTGGAGGGAATAGTTCTGAGAGCAAAAGCAAGACAGGATGAGAGAGACGCTGCAGGTAAAAAATTATTTCCTGTAATACACTGAACCAAAAGCATAAAAGTTTTGCAGAGTAATGACCAGATGTGCACTGTTAAACATTGTATTGAAAGATTTCTTGTTTTTATCTGCTACGTACTGTATTTTTTAGTTTCAAATTGAAACATACAATTACGAAATATTACTTAAAATATATTGTTAATTACTGTGTTTTTGTAAATTTAAACACTATACAGTAATCCCTTGTTACTCACGGTTAATACATTCCAGAACCACCCATGAATAACCTAATTCTGCCATATAGCGACAAACTATTTATCTTATTATTTACGGTAATTTAAACATTTATGAGACCTCCCCAATTTGATGTTAAACCACCTTACATCTATGTTACTTTTTCCCACACTCTTATAGACTGTTTAAAGCACTTTTGTGTTTCACAGAAGTGCGCTGCTTTCCATGACATTATCTGGAAGTGTGCTGTCTGACAGTGCACTTCCAGATGCTGTCAGACAATACCATGCTCATACGGTATCACGTGGATATATTGGTAGAAGGATGCTGAGTTTTGAACTGCCAGGCAGGAGGCCTAGAGGAAGACCAAAGAGGATGGATGTAATGAGGGAAGACATGAAGGTAGTTGGTGTGAGAGAAGAGGATTCAAAGGACAGGGCTAGATGGAGGAAATTGATTCGCTGTGGCGACCCCTGAAGGGAAAAGCTGAAAGGAAAAGAAGAAGACGGTATCACGTGACTACCTACTAAAAATCTGTGATGTAATAAAGCTGTGCATCTTGAAGCGTGAACAAGTGAGGGATTACTGTAATGCTTACAGCTTCACAAGTTAATGACTGTTTATTACTATTTATCTTAAATTGATTTAAATTGATGTATGCATCCTCAGAGACTATAATTCAGGGTGAGGCATGTCTTGCTCATCAGGAGTGATAATCAGTCACACACCAATGTGGCATTCAGACTCCGGTGGCTCGGTAGCAAACCATCAATTGACTGGGCTGTGTCTGTCAGCTCTACTCCTCAGCCATGGTCACACCTATTAAATGACAGCATGAACCTTTAAAGGCAGAGTGATAATAGAATAACAGGGAAAAAAAGTAAGTTCAAATGTATCTAAGAGTGAATAAATTACCAAAATATATAAACCAATGCTGAGATGCACACATAAGGCCCGTAATATGTGTGCATAAAATTTGACTAATTATAATAACAGTAATACATTTTATTTCAAGGCACCTTTCTTGACACTCAAGAACTGTACAGAATTATACAAAGTCCATTACCGAAACAACAATAAAAATAGTTAAAATCAATAAAAAGAGCTACAGTTTTCAGCTGGAATAAGCAGTCTTAAACAGATGTGTTTTCAGTTGTGCTTTGAAGTGGGGGAGTGAATTGTAGCGAGTGAATTCTGTCCAATGTTTTTTGAGAACATGTTACAAGACCATATTAAACAGATGGATGGACTGATGAATAGACAGGTAAGACTAACTCTGTGTGCCTCCTTTGGAAGTGTAGTAATAAAAACCACCACTTATCTTACTCAGTAGAGGCTGCCATAGACTTGGATATCTGTGACAGAGAGCTGAGCGGGACGTGAAGAGTCTGCTTAATTTTAAAACACTTTTACCTTACAGCAAGAGAAAATCATGGTGTGGAATCACAGAAAACTTTATTATACAGTTTCATGAAAAACATTTAAACATAGTTTCTCTCACAAAGTCTTTATTACACCTTAGGAGTAGTATGTTCCCATGTCTGCACGGGTTGTCTTGGGGTTCTCTGGCTTCCTCCTACCTTCAGAAATACGCAATTTAGGTGAACCTCAAACTGTCCATATAGGTGTGAGCGTGTACATGAGTGGTTATATCTTTCATGTGGCCCCATAAGGCGATGGCAACTCATCTAATTTACTGTGGTGTATTCCACCTCTCGCCCCTATGCCAGCTGTAATAGGCCATAGTAAACCTGATTTGCAAGGCAGAAAAGCAGCTGGAAACAAAATTTTTGTTGTCTTGTCCCCAAGAAAATGGATGGATGGACGGATGGATGGATGTATGGATGGATGGATGGATGGATGGATGGATGGATGGACAGAGGTACAGATAGCTGGATGGGGTAGTGTGGTGGGATACTTTACTGGCATGAAAATATTATTTTATGATATTATTTGTGACATCCTAAAGTTTCTTTAGTATCCATAGATTTATCTGCACTCTATAGGAGTAGCCTCATAATTTAATATTATAAAAAGGTTGCAATCGAAGCGACAGATCTTGACTTCAAATCTGACCTCACAAGCATTGGATCTTACTTATTCTCTAATCAAAATCAGTACCTCATCTTTTATTAGACACTCCATAACAGATTCTGCCAAATATTTGAAACCTCAAACCTATTTTAAAGTAATTATGATGATATCACTGATGCATCAATAGGGTTACTTCCTAAAACACCACAAGTCCCGCTGAAGCCATCAGACAAACCCTATTCACTCCACTGCCGTTCAAAATTCTTGGACAAAATATAGAAGAATACAGTATGCCGTCTTGGAAACTTGGTCCCTTGTATACATGCAGACACACTTTGTTTCTATGTTTTTCCCCACATGACAAGTAAATCCCAAATTGGGGGCAGGGTTTGGGGTACATTCCTTGGGGTCTTGCCAGAAAAACAACTAATCTCCATAGAGATGCCATCAACACCCTTCATCCCCCTGCTTCCCTTCTTTGCTACAACTTCCCAATGCCACTGAAACACCCCTTTGTGATGGACACATATTTTCCCTTCTACTCCCTCTATTTCCCGATCAGACCTCACATGCCCTGTCCTCTGTGACCCCCAGACATCCCTTCCTGTCACTGTTACATGAGCGTCCAGTCATAGATCCAGGCTTTATCACAGTTGTTCTCTTCCCTCTCTCTATTGGAGCCTCTGCATCCTGGGCCAGCTAGTAATGAGGACTCTACAAAGGCCCATTGATGAGAGAGGCACAATGTGAGAGAAGATGACCCCAGCCCAAAGTACCAAGAACTGGGCATCAGCCACCCCAGGCTCTCCCACCACACAAAGATCTCCACTGTGGATAGAGGCCTGAAAAGGCAGATTTAAAAAAATGCAGAACAGATGGAGACATGGGGAAAATGGAGTAAAGACATGTTCAAAAAAACTTGGAGACTGTGAGATATAGATTTAAATAGAAACAAAAACAGAAATATGACTTAATCACAGAATAGTAGTTTCTATGACTAGTTGCTCTCCTCCTACAGGCGTCCAGAGAACAGTGAGAACCACCCACCACCCTCCCCTCTACCACTGAGTTGTCAGTGTCTTACCCATGGATCATACCCCCATATCTGAAGAGGAGACTGCAAGACTCCAGTCTGTCATAAGTCAAAGTAATGAGGGACTGTGCAAAGAAGCCCTTTAAACTTTTTAATGGAAACGTTCGGAGCACTAATTTGAATCCACGTCACTTTCAAGGCAAAGTTCCTCGAAGATAATTTTGTTCGTCCACATGATTGGGATATTAACAATATTTTTAGACTATCTTGGATTGACAATGAAAGGAGAATGTGAACAAGTTATATTGGACTGTTAGACTCTGTTGGGATGCAGTAATTTCGAGAATCAGAATCTCAGACATGATGTAAATATTCCCCTCAGACAGGAGGACGCAAGGCTATCAATTCAGACCTGATCTTTTACTGTGTTATCTTTTTTTGGTTATTGTTTTTTTGTTTTTTGTGAATGAGCTGAATGATGACACTCGCAGCAAGACTTGAGGACATGGAGGTGACCTTGGAGCACATGCTTATGGATGTCTTTGTGAGTTCACTTTCTCTTACTGCTGTTCAACTTTCTTTAATTATAGTAATTGTCTTTTTCTCTCATACAGTAGATTTCCTCTCTCTCCTCTCTGTGCTTCACATGACCTCTACATTCTATAATTGCATTTTGAGACCAGAGGCCATCATATGTTCCTTGCAGATGCACTCTTATTAATTGGTACTTGGACTGTGTATGTGAAGAGTTTTTGTTCAACCAACAAAATATTGAATTGCACTGTCTACAGTCTGTAGTTATATTCAGGTAATTGTCAATCTTCTGAATCATTGAAATCTCCAAGAAAAGGAAGCAAGGATTGAGAATAAGGGATGAAAGAGGAAAAATAATGTTAAGGAAAATATGATGGATATGATAATCAGACTTCCATTGCTTGTGAGGCTTGGATAGAGGTAGAAAACTGAGAATACAAAACATTTAGGCTGTGTAAATGAAAAACTACAACATTGCATCCGTCACCCACCTTTTGTTACACATACTTGTATACAATAAACTGCGGCACATGCAATCTATTTCTACAGACACATCATAACACATCCAAATCCCTGGTTGATTCAATCTACTGGCTGCTATAATGGGTTTTGCCGTTGAGATGCCTTTTTCGTTCAATGTTGTGTATACAAGCTCAATAACTTATATTTTCCTGAGGTGCACCATCCACCCTATTGGCCTATGTTCCACATATCCATGTTCACATGAATGCTATATGATGGAGATTTGGGAGTTTTATTCATCCAATGGATGATTTATGAGTCAGGCAATAAAGATTAGTGTTTACAGCCAGAACAGCTTTTGGATTATTCATGCACTATATGTGGGTAGGGGGGAAGAAATGGGAATTGAGAAAATGTTTCCTTCCTCTACATTTTCTTCCTTCATCCTAATTAGAGTAGTTATTTATTTATTTTTGTAATTGCTGGAAGAACCTGAAAAACAGACGTTTATTAGGCCACTTTGCATACTTAAATGAGAAATATTCCAATCACATATGCCCTATCCTTGCCGGTTGCTTTCTGAGCGTGCATATGGCAGCGCATGCGTATATTCAAATACACATGTGTACACACCCACATGAATGTTCAGACATGCAGACATAAGCTAAAAAGAGGGTTTGTCAGTGAACCATCAAATCAAGGCATGGTGAATTAAATTAGTTTCCAGCAGCAGACGTGTGTCAGACATATGATACAAGTGAAAACATTTTGCCAATGTTCAACTTAAGTGGGTGAGTTCAGTGATTATAACTGGCTGTCAGCACTCGTAAACATTTCTCTACGCTTGAATTAATCCAGCAGAGACAAAGGTTGATGCGCAAGGTCATTAAAATACAAGTTCTCCATCTTCCTTTAAAGAAGAAGCACCAGACCCTTATCTGAGATGATCATTGGTTTAATACAAAAGCTGAATAGGCTGTTCAAAGATGCACTACTGTTTTTGTTAGCACAGCAGCGCAAATAAATGATGCAGACAAGGCGAGAGGATCTAAAAAAACAAATGTCCTTACACTCTCCTTTTTACTACAGGAAAAAGAGGTCACTATTTTGTTGCCCAGGTTACTCATGTGTGGCTGGAGATGAAGCTAAGTCATTGCTGATTTTGCAGGTCAACACTTTTATTTAACCTCTATTTAAGACCAATATCAATTCAAAGCTCACTAGAGCAGACATCATGGTTACACGATACATGACCTTGCCACTGTTACAAAGGCTTAGTAAAGTTAAAGCTGTAGTGACCTCAAAAAATATTTTATAGGAACATTTTTGCTAGAATTTTGAGGAAAAATATAACCAGCTTGATCCCTGTGACATGCATTGTCGTATATGTATAATGTGGCAATGCTGCCACATAAAAGATGAAAGGACCCTGATCATGAAAAATGTTAGTATTATCTGCATTTAGTGATTGGATGTTTTCCTAGTGGCTGTAAAATCTTTATTGCATCATATCAACTCCTGCCAAATCTGCTGGATATTGTTTGCTGAGGGGAGAAAAGAAAGAAAGATGGCAGCACCTCTTTCAGCAGCTGCCTTGCAGTCACACACAAAGGCTGCCAGTCAAATCAGGAAATAAAAAATTGTGATTAGAAATGCATTAAACCCTTGTGTAATTTAATTGAATCCCCCCCCCCCCCGGTGCACATCTTTTACCTTCATCCCTGATCCCTCTCCATCATCATCTTCATTCCTTCTTCAATGCGGACATTGAGGCATACATTTCATCCTCTTTTTCTCCTCTACCCCCTCACATCCTCTTGCACAGAGAGATATCATGAATGTGATTCCTTCCATTGCAGCTGTACTGCTCTTTCCTCCACCATCTCCTCTTTCCAGCAGCAGGTTAAATTTTTGGGAGTCAGTCCGACAAAGTACTTTGCTGTATCCTGCAGCATTCAGTCTGCAGGTGGCATAAAAAAATGTAATGTTCTGATACCAAAAGCTTGTATTTTTTTAACCCCATAATTGTATCACAGCATCACAATATCACACATCTGTGTAAAAGTATTTGCCATTCTGTTATGTCTTCTTCCTGTGTTGTTGTAGATGTGTCATCTCAGATAATGCAGCTATTGCCTGGGCTCTCTTATATAATTGGTGTGTTCTCTGCTCAGTCACAACATTGTTCAATTATAGTGAGCTGACCTCCTGCTTACTCCTCTCTCCCTCACTTTTTAAGTTGTTCTATTTTCCCCCTCCACTCCCTTGATTCATGTTTTTCACCTTTCCTTTGACTCAACAAACACTTGTCATGTCATATTGATATTAACAGTGTGTCGATCAGTGTGGGGGTGACACATTGACAAGACTTCTGAACAGTGAAGTTTAGCTTTGGGGAGATTTCAGAGTCTTAACTCTACAAAGCCTGCATACCATGATCTGGATGATGAGAATACACCAACATATCTCAAAGTAATTGTGTTTTCTTATAATTGATAGTAGACAGAATAGGCGCGGAGGCAAGTGAGGTTGGGCAAAGTAAATAGATTAATGTAATAACAAAGTAATACAGTGTTTTGTAAATGAATCAAACTGATGTGGTTGAGCTCTATAAGCGATTGGCTTGATTCTCCAGTTGCATGTGATAAGGAATCCCACTGTTTTCTTACTGGACACAGTTGCCTGAATTTCCAATTGGTTGCATCAATATTATGAGGTTTAGTTTTCCCGATAAAACACATGAACCTCTTCAACTGTTGCAGTCAATCCAGATACTCCTCTTTATGTAACTCCTCCTGTGTAGTGGTTTTTTTTTGCTACCAAATTTCTTTTACCCCATCCTATAAATAATTCATTATTTGATGATGACTCCAGAGTCACCCAAATGAACAGTGAATAGGCAATATTCACCCTGATTCCATTTTATATACAGTACATGAATATATAAACTAATTATCTATTTATCACACAGACATCATTTTCAATTGTATACATGGTTTGCAATATGACGTCAAAAGGCTAAGCCCATGGAGAAACTTTACATTTTACATGGATTGGAGAGAATTCAGAAGCATTACGAGCCATTCAGTCGAGCAGAGTGCACATTTAGCACTCTGCTAAATGTGCACTGAAGTCTATAGCTGCTTTCTTAATATGCCCATTTTAGCAATATATTCTAACTAGCGGGAACTCATGGAAATTCCACAATAAAACAATAATATCAGACTTCATACCAAATATATGAAAACAAATGTATTGGTATTATAAACCAAGCGCACCCAAGCGCACCCGTAGTCAAAAATCAGCATGGTGACGTAACGACTTTGTGTTGGCATTGCGAAGCTGTAGATGAATGTTAGCAGGATAACTGGAGAAAGAAAGCTAACAAATGGTGAGATTGGGAAAGGTGGTAACATTAAAAGAAAAGGCACCTGTCAAAAGAGCAAGTGGAAAAGAAATTTTAGAGAAGTGATAGTTCTGTTAGCTAACTACATGTATGTAGTTACTTAAACAGCATTTTTGTCAGATGCCCGGGGAGCATTTTGGATACTACATCGATTGTTCCATTCCAAACAGAAACCATTGCTGGAGAGACTTTGTGCTAGCCAGCTAGTTTCACTCAGAACTTGTTGACGTTTTCTTTGTCATTCTTGCTGTTTGGACTTTCTGCTCAAAAACATGAAAATTGTTGGAACAGTTATGACAATCTAAAATGATTTTAACTGGGAAGTCCATGGATAGTTATTTCTTCTCCTAACATAGCAGATGCTTTACGCCCCATTGTTCACGTGATTCCTTCTGGGAGATGTGCCATGATTGGTTGGGCACTGTGATTGGTTGGGTGCTTGACTGACAGGCAGTGGGTGGAGTTAAAAAGCGTGACAATGTGAGGTTTTCAAGTGAGCTTATTCAAATATGTAGGTGGGGAGATTCTGTTTGTACATAGATCACTGCATAATGAACTGCAACCAGACAGACATATGTTTTCTTTTTTGAAGCAACAGCTACTTACCATATAAATATTACTGTATAAAAGAAAAAATGGATGTGAAGTTAGAGGCAATACCATATTGGCCCAAATATAAGACGGTGTTTTTTGCATTGAAATAAGACTGAAAAAGTGGGGGTCGTCTTATATTCAGGGTCTAGACATACCCATTCACAACGCTAGATGGCGCCAGATATCTTTAAAGCAAAAGCTGAACTTGGCTCCCCAGGCCAAAGCGAACCCCTGTCACGAAGATGAAAAATAAAAATAGCGGTAGCACGAAGAAGAAAAATAAAAAATAGCGGTAAGAAAGAAAAGTGAAGAAAATAAGAGAAGAGATAACAGAAAATGGAGAAACGTAGCTACAATCTGGAGAAATGTGGGTCGAAGATCGGCTAGGTTAACCGGCAGCTGAGGAGAAGTTATGATGCAAACTTCAAGATGATGGTGATATATGAGGCAGAGTCCTCAAACAATTGCAAAGCGGCTGTGAAATATGGTGTCACAGAGTGCAATGTACGGAGATGGAGAGCTCAAAAAGATCGACTAAAAAATGCTCCCAACCAGAGAAAAGCTTTGCGTGGTCCTCATAGCGGCCACTTCCATGGGCTCGACAGGAGGGTGTGCGCGTATGTGGACGAGAAACGAAAGGACGGGATGCACATCAGCATATGAAATACTCTGGACGGCAGTGAGGATGACGTGCTATGGGAGGAGCCAGCGGAGCCAGAGAATGGGAGTGAGGACAGCGACACTGAGCACAGCGAGGCAGAGGATATTTGCGAGGAGTAATGTTCTGGCATGATAGATCTCGGCTACTCTTAAGTTTAATCCAGTTTGCATTATTTTATTGCACTACAGTTTTTCTCTCGAATATATTGTTATAATCATTTGTTTCGGATGTACTGTAATTATTTTCTCTATAAAAATTAAATTCGGAATTCAAAAAGTCTTTTTTCAAACTTGAGCCTTGAAAAAGAGGGGGTCGTCTTATAATCGGGATCGTCTTATATTCCGGCCAATGCGGTATATAGTTTTCTGGTGCAGTTATATGAAAAATACACAAACAGACATAACGCACAGTACACAAACACACATGCAGTGCCCTCAGATGAGGTTTAACGGATGCTGAACCCAGCCACATGGTTTACACGGGGCAACCTGTTCACGGCATTCCACCAAATCTCTCTGAAAAATAAACAAGTCCCAGTTTTCACAGTGAGTTACACAAATATCCCCATTTTATGACACTTCTCACCTCGGAAAGGTACCTTTCTGGTACCTTTCCGAGCATGTTCAAATGCTCTCTGGCTCTTCCCGCACACGCACTGTTTGCAGTAGATTACCCCTGTGGAGAAGTCATTATGGTTGGTTTTGGTCTAATGAAGGGTGGGAGGTCTTTCTGCTCATCATACCCCGGTGAGAGAGAAAAACAACAGTTGTATACATATAGAAGGAGGGATGAAGCACACAGAGAAAACTGAAACAAATAACACTATCAGTGTGGTATTGTTTGGGTGTTTCTATGTGCTGTCTGTGTAATAATGCTGTAATTCTACCTTTTGTAATATGTGGCGGCTTGAAACACAAATAGAGAAAAAAACCCACCCTTGCTTTTGGATAGGGAGAGAGTCCAGCTTGGGGGCAATTCCATAAACACACCCACCCACACACACTAACACATTCAGGAGCCGCTCCATTGGGATGAGTCAGACCACTGTGAGCAGAGTCTGGCTGGATTATTGGGGTAAATTAATGCACAAGCCTCCACTCTACTCAGAAGTATCACTCTTTGTTATAACATAGCTATGAAAAAAAGGCTCACAAACACACAATCACACAGAAGAAATAGAGCCCTCTTCTCTCCCCCTCTTTTTCCTTTTCATTATCTATTACTGTTTTTTTTAACATGTATAAATATCTGTTAGTACAGTTTGAGGATAGCTGCTGTGAAACGATCTTTTATAGGGAGGCATATCAGAATCTCATAGCGTCTCGTCTGTTCTTTGTATTTTCATGCCTAATTGTGTATGCAGGTTTGTGTTTTGTATGTTTTTATTACCCATTTCATTTTTTTGTATGGATGCTGACTAAAATGGGTCACTGTGCATTACCCTGAGGCAGCCAGAATAACAACATCCATAATAACATTTTCCCCACTCCTGTTGAGACAAGGCCTTATTTCCTCACTGGATATGTGGAGGTTAATAAAAAAATAAATAAATACAGTAATTATAAAGAAAAAGGAGAGAGCTGCCAAATAAACACAAACCATACCGAAGGTGCTTGATTAGAGCAAACTATCATCCCCCTGTCAAGGTGTCATGTGAGATCTGTATGAAAGCAACATGCTTTTGTCTCTTGAATCCGCAGTGGCAGTTAATCTGTGTTATTGTGACTTCAATTAACATCAAAGACACACATCACTCAGAGGAAAAGAGCAAAAGATAAATTAATCGTATATTGTGCTTTTCCTTTGGGTTCCTCCAGTGAATTCCCACGCAAGACCTGAATGCCTGTGCACAGAGGTTATAAATAGCCTTCTGAGTTATCAAGGAGGCCACAGTCCCTCGCAGACTGATGTGGGCCAGGGTATTGAATAAATAATACTCACTGAGAAGTATGACTGCAGATGATTTGCTCCTGTATGTTTACTGCGTGGCTGTATAGCATTTTGTGTATTGTGTGTGTGTTTCAGTGTGTCTTACTAAGGGTAACATATGCAGTCATGTCAGTAAATCCATTGGTGGTTTTCAGTAAAAAATGTTATGGTAGATAAATAAGTTATTTGTTCATATTGATTGATTGCTTTAATCTGATTTTATACCCTGTAACCCAGCATCAGCTCACCCTCAAACTGTGTGATCACCAAACTAAATCTTCTGAGTTATAATCCTGATGCTGGTTTACAACAGTAATGTGTGTGTGTGTGTGTGTGTGTGTGTGTGTGTGTGTGTGTGTGTGTGTGTGTGTGTGTGTGTGTGTGTGTGTGTGTGCGTGTGTGCGTGCGTGTGTGCGTGCGTGTGTGTGTGTGTGTGCGTGTGTGTGTCTACATCACATCCATACATGAAAAATCTGTGCATGCTTGCATGTGTGTGGTGAGCCACTTACCTTAATCAGCTGATGGTTCAATATTGATGTGTAGAGCTCAGTGGTGAGTGATGATCAGAATATGACAGTAAGTCACTGAGTGCAGCTGTAACTCATGAGTCCAATAGCTTTAATGGACATGTAAAGACCACCGTGGTGAATACAGGGGACTGACTCAGCTCCCCGTGGCTGTGTATCGTTACAAAGGCTGGAGTCAAGCAGCCAAAGGTCCACATCACTCTGGAGAAAAGGCAGGCCAATATCCACATTTTTCTGCATGTACAAAACAGTTATAGATTCATCAGTACCTACATGTATTTTAAGCATTAGGAGTAATTGACTGGAAGGAAATATCTTGTGTGCGGTGTGTGTGTGTGTGTGTGTGTGTGTGTGTGTGTGTTATATTCTTCCTTTGTGTCCTACTCCAGACAGCACAGCCAGAGAAAGCTGGATGTGGGATTTCACAGATAATCTCCCTAACAGATGGCAAAACATCCCATATTCCTTTTGAGGGGCCCCACGTGATCTCCTGTAAGGGCTGTGTGTGTGCGCGCGCGCGCGTGCGTGTGCGCGTGCATTTCAAAGTAGAGAGCATGGATATATGTGCTCAGGCGCAATTATTATTGGATCATGTGACACGAGCATGTATGCTAATAACAGTCGTAACGTCACATTAATCCAGTGACCTGGTTAAGCCCCTATCTGGAGGAAGTGAGCGTGTGAGGCAAGGAAGGGGGAGTTACCAGGGCTGGAGAGGAGGAGAGAGGAGAGACAAAGCGCACTCCCTCTCCCCCTCACACACTCTCGTTCACCTCGACGAAGCAGCAGCTGAGAGGAGCAGAATGGGACACTTTTCATTACAGGGAAAACTAGAAGCAGAGCAAGGCACATAGAAGCTGTGTGGGATTGCTATACCCACCCACATACACACACCTACACACACACACACACACACTGACATCACACACTCATTTCCTTAATACGCACCCACGCGTAAACTCGCGTGAACCCCGGTTGCCAGGCTGGACGGGACGGCAAGGACGCCCATCTCACACACTTATACTAATGCCCACACACCCACGGAGACACACACTCTGGAGCATACCATGGTGGTCCAGGGAGCTGTGACGCCAGGGAGAACCCGCCGGCTGATGCTCAAGCTGCCGGTGGGGACACTACGGAGGAACAGTGGAGAGAGGGTAAGACAAGACTCCCTCAAGTCCTTGCTCAACCTTTCTCCCGTCTTCCATAAAGGTGTCTCTCCGTTCTTCTGTGTGGTCATGTCTTGCCGTGCTGTCGTGTGTGAGTGCGATATATATACATTAAAAAAAAAAAAAGGATCTTGGCTAATCCAGAGGACTGTACCGCTTTAGATTTAACTTGGTGGAAGGCAAGTCAAGAGCAAAGCTTTTAATCTCTCCAGCGGACAATACTCTCTGCATTTGTTTTCCTGTCAGTCTGAGTCTGTCAATCTCTTCAGGGCTCAGTCTGTCTGTCAGCCTTAATGTGTTCCACTGGTGCCCTCGGTTCTCAAGGTTACAAGCACGTCTCACCGTGGGAGAGCTGTCTCCAAGTGCAGCTTGCGTTGACGTCACCGTCAACAAAAAATTGAGCCAACTTGAGGATTGAGTTAGTTTCCATTAAATCAAGCAATGCCTCACAATTCAGTTCGATTTGAATTCAGATTTTGTTGTACACAGCAGAGATTGGTTCAGGTTTATGGTGTTGTGTTGTGTTGTGTTTTTTTTTTGTAAATCTGGCAGGAGTGGGCTGCAGCCAGAAGATAGCAGGTACCATCTAAGGTTAGACATGGGATGTGTTCTGTAAAGTTGATATTTTTATCAGTTGTTAGGGCATGCTGTAACCTGCAGGTGATTCATCTCTTTTACACCATGAATGAGCTGTGTGGAGTAGATGGGTTAATAGCTAGTGTGTTAATGACTCCCCAGCTTTCATGCCATAATGATGTCTTTAGTTTTGCAAATACACCAGTATTAGGTGAATGCAATTCAAGTGTATCGTGTTTGTGCTAGTGATGCACGGGTCGTTTGGGTCATTTAAGCTGCTTTTTCTAAATGATGAGGTGTTTCAAGGATCATCCTTTTGAATATTTGCCTTGCCGCTTCATGGAACATAATATAAGTTTCACTGATACGCCTCATTGAATAAACATGCCTTTTTAATGTCATGATCTTGTCTGAGAATTATTGGTGTCTTTACAGTTTACAGTTCTCTCTCTGACTGAACATATTCAGATGATGTAGAAATATAAACAACCACAAAGTACTTCAAGTATGATGTCATAAGTGGTGCAGTGAGGTTTCTGCATTTCACTGTTTAAAACATTTAAGTATTTAATTTTTTTTACCCAGAAATATAAACAAATACCAATTTTGTTGTTGCTCATTTTCTTTTTTAGATAAGTTGTACTGAAATAAGAAAATGTCCTTCACAAGTGTCCTTGTGTCCTTCACAAAGAAGGAATCAGTAAAGTGGTGCATCAATCTTCTTTAACATTGTAAAAATTCTGAGGACAGACATTTAACTCAAAAAAGTTTTGACAGATTTGCACGAACCCTTTGTGTGTGATAAGCATCAGGATGATATGTGATAATTAAGCTGTCAGAGTTTGAGATGCTGTGAATGACGAACATCTGCTCTGAGCAGAAACAAGTTAGATCCTCCCATTTAAGTCTACATACACTGGTGGTGGTGGCTGATGATTATGCTGAGGCTGATGAAATAATTAAGTTCATCAACATGTGTGATGGCTAAGAGTGAAAAAGAATATTTTTCGTGACTGAACATTTGTAGATCTTTATAGCTGAATTTGTCCATCGGCCACAGCATTGCTTATTTTAGAAAGCTGAATGTTCAAGGGCTGCTGCCTCACGACAAAAAAGGTCCTAAGTTTTATTGCTTTCTGTGCCGAGGTTGTATGTTCTCCACATGTCTTTGTGTGTTCTCCTTTGGTTCTCCGGCTTCCTCTTTACTCCAAAAACATGCAGAGTAGGTGAATTGATTGATGGATGGATGGATGGATGGATGGACGAATAGATGGATGGATGGATGGATGGATGGGTGTTCACTGTCCATTTGAATGTAAGAAATTGATACGGGGAAATTTGGCTGGTCTCTTTGAGCACAACACACACACACACACACACACACACACACACACACACGCACACACACACACACACACACACACACACACACACACACACACACACACACACACATAGACAGTCATGTAAATCATCTTGATTAATTGAGGGAAGCAGATTTTCCGACACAGGATCGGAGGGAGGTCTCTCTCTCCTGATTGCATTCCCTTCCTCTGCTTCCTATTCTTCTTGTAACCAGCTGTGTGCAGACAGGCTGGACGCGAGATTTGGGTGTTCATTGTGATTTACATACATAAATTATAGTGCAGTGGAAATTACTGGATAGACAGATACACAACAGCTTGATGTGTAAAGTGATGAATGTGTCACAAATTTAAAACTGCAAAGCCACACATAAAGACAAGAATGTTGAATACAAGCAAAAGAGAATTTCAGACTGAAAAATAATTGCTTAGTAATGTACTGATTTTTTTGTATTGGTCAACCAAGTGTGTGATTATGACCTAAAATTACACCAATGAATGACTGAAATATTTTCTCTTCCAAACACAGCTGTATCTTTGTTAGCTCTAAGTCACTCTGTGTTTGATTCCAACAGCTTGATCTTCAAAGTAACATTAATAAAATCTATGTCTATTAGCAGCTGACAGCGAAGACTGGAATGTCAATGTGGAAATATTTATCGCTGCAAGGTTCGATCCAGAAAAAAAAAAGGTTACTCACTTGGGAGTCCAGGTTTTCATATCCTTCAGCATTGCTTTGCAGTGGAACATGCAGTTGTTGGTGGGTGTGCATCCCCACTGGCTTCATGCTTTTCTCTAAAACCACTGTATCTGCTGACACATTTCAAAGATATTTGAAGAATCAGCCAGGCCTTCCACCTCTTTGACACTTAGTGAAAAAGACTATTACTATGAACTGTCCTGTGTTCATGTAGTTTCTGATGAATTATGGTTTATATCACAGCTAATTGATATACTTTTCAGTCAGCAAGTATAAACATCAGAGCACAGCATGCCTTGTTGAGAAGAACAATAGAAGAACAGAAAACGTGATTACTCCCCTTTTGCTGTCTTTTTTGCTTCTCAGTCTCATTTTTTACTCTTACTCTTCTTTAACGCTGCTAATAAAATATTTGTTTTTTGGGCTCCTCATTGCCTATTTCTCATTAAATTGCAAAACCTTTGTAAAAGTATAAGAGACATTTAATAAAAGAAGAAAAGCAGCATGAACAAAATGGAATAGATGGATTAAGAGAAAACAAAAGACAGAATTTTCACAGTATAAAAGGCTGACGATAAACTGCACAGCACACATTTACAGTTCAAAACAGGTTTGAATAGCGGGAGTGAGTAAGACACCTGACACCTTTGTTATTCGACTATCAGGATAGTCAGCTCAGTTCTTCTCTGTGACATTAAGAACAAAAACAAGAAATAAGCAATAAGAAGAGAAGGTGTGAGAAAAAAAAGACTGTGTCAGTGTTTGCATGTGTATTGTGTGTGTGTGTGTGTGTGTGTGTGTGTGTGTGTGTGTGTGTGTGTGTGTGTGTGTGTGTGTTTGTGTGTGTGTGCGCGCGTGCGTGTGTGTGTCTGCGTTGATAGACAGAAAAATATTTCAGATTTCAAGAGGTGGAGTCGCTCTCCAAGGAAGCTTGTTGGTGTGGGGGCACCGCAGGGGATCGAGGGTTTGAAAAGGTGGGAGGGGTGTATCACTGTCAGTTAGGGAGGCACACACATAGAGCCTTAGACAAATACACGTGTTGAAAACATCTATTCATGAGTGGAATAGGAATGCAAAAAGAAAATGCCATGACTTTAATTTACTACTGAAAGCAAGAGAGCTAGCAGCAGCCAAGCCAAGCATTGGAAGGCAGGAATACTGATCGATCCTGATTACCTTTAAAAATCATGTTTGCACCAATTTAGAAAAAGGTCAGTGCTGAAGTCAGGCAGTCTGTTGGTCAGGTGTTGGCTCCTGCTTGACATGAGATTACATTAGGGGCATTGTTCATTTGAAAACATCTGCTAATTCAATCTGGAACCAACTGGAACTTGCAATTTAATTTTCTTTCATCCTTGTTAGATGTTAGCAGTGAATGTCAGTTTGTAGGTTTTTCCCCTAAAGCCCTTCTCTGCCTCACTTAAGTATTGATTCTTAGATATCTCAACCTACACCCGCTTTCCCAAGCCTGTGGGTGAGAGAGCTGTAGTCAGTCCAATTAATGAGACAAAGAAAACAGAAGCTAGGGCATAAAAACAGTTGTGAGAATCACTGAAGCTTAAGCCCCCACAAGACCCTTGTACCACACCCTGGTGGGTTTGAAAAGGGACCCCTCTTTTCTCCCCAAGGCAGCATAGACTGAAGAATGTTTTTCAGCAAGGATAGGGGGATTACAGGGATGACTTCCAACCCTTCTCTACCGTTGTCTCTTTCATCACTCTGCGCCATGATTTTTTTTTAAAATTCCCCATCCAAAATAAACTGCAGATCCAGTCTATGGCAGATGAGTTCAAAGTAATTTCGAGCAGAGTGTGATCAGACAATAAGGATGGTCTATTGACTATGAGTGAAGGCTGAAGGCAGTGAGCTGATGATAATGTGTTTTCTCTATGGAGACAGTTAGCTAGGCGGGTAACTATGGTGAGAGTGGACTCCTCTGGCCAAACATCCCTAGAAGATGGCTATTTGTGTGTGTGTGTGTGTGTGTGTGTGTGTGTGTGTGTGTGTGTGTGTGTGTGTGTGTGTGTGTGTGTGTGTGTGTGTGTGTGTGTGTGTGTGTGTGTGTCTATATTTTGCCATTTTCATGCAGCGCTCACACTCAAAAAAATAATACTGCATGTTAATTCAATCAGTGAAGCATTTATACACTTACAAATATTGAGTAGATATGAAAGCTCTCAAATCTGTTAAAACAAAACCTGAGTCATGAGTAAAATCTAAAGAATATTTTCTAGTACGTCTGAACGAATTGATTCAATTACCTACACAAATTGAGTAAATGTACCGGTAACTGAATTTGGGGGGGTCGCACTCCAAAAGTAGGGTGGACGGTGCCTTGCTCAAGGGCACCTCAGCAGTGGCTTGGAGGTGAGCTGACACCTTCCACCGTCAGCTCACACTTCAAGGGACACCCTGGGATTTGAACCACCGATGGCTGGACAATCTGTCTTCAAAACATCTGCTCTACCGCTGAGCCACTGCCAGAGTGAGTCATCAGCGCCCCAAAATCCTAAAAAGGCGGAATTGGTTCCCCTCTGCTTACTTGGATGTTTTGAAGTTGTTAGTTACATCTCCAATACAATTGAGTTGACTTGTTTAATAATTGCACTTAATAAAACTAACTGATATTTGTTAATATATTCTCAAAACAGTTGGTGAAACATACACTTATAATTACCAATATTTAAAACATGTAATCTGTGAGTCAAATAATACTTTATTTTAAGTAAGTAAACTTAATTTACACGTGTCTATTTCACACAAATATTCCTGTTGGAGTTTTACTAATTAATTTTGATGTAGTCAAATCAAATACTCATCATGATCATATTCAGAATTTTTATTGAGCATGCATAACTATATATTACTGTCACATTTACTAGGTCCTTAAATCATTTTTTAGAGTGCAGAGTGATTTCTGCATTATCTACAATTCTATCTTCCCGGAAATTACTGCATGGATTCCTTCTATGAAAGACAGAGACAGAGCAGAGAAAAAGCAAAATAGACAAGTGTGAGCTGATGGGAAGAAGTCTTTTAAATTCCATCTCCCTCAAAACAGGATGTAGAGACCCCGAGATGTTCCTCCTTAAATATTCCAGCACAATCTGTGTCCTTTGTTAAACAGAGATAACACGACTCAGTAAGAACGGAGGCGTTGTCTGTGACTCATGTGAACGGGTTTATTCATAGTACGTGTGTGTGTGTGTGTGTGTGTGTGTGTGTGTGTGTGTGTGTGTGTGTGTGTGTGTGTGTGTGTGTGTGTGTGTGTGTGTGTGTGTGTGTGTGTGCGTGTGCGTGCGTGCGTGTCTTGCTTTAATCTGGTAAAATAAGATGGATGTTAAGAGGAGAAGAGAAAGAAATAATAATTTGAAATTAATTATTTTAAATTATAAATGAAAAATTATAGAGAAGATGTTGGAGTTTGTTAGAATGCACTTCTGTGTGTTTTATGAATGACAAGAAGAGCCAGAGCAGAAAATGGTTAAAAAGACAGAGTAAGAGGTACGGTGTCTTATTTTCCTGTGGGTGTACTGCAGTAACAGAGAAATCCTCATTAATATTTTGGAGAGAATGATCAGCCTAAAAGTGTCTGTGAGTGATTGTGTGTGGCGTGCATGGCTTGCTCTAGTGAACAACTCTTCTTGCATGTGTATATGTACAACACACAACACATAACACACAAAGAAGGTCAATTTAAGAGACTAACGGGTCCAGATGCTTCAAAGCTTTTTTGTCATCTTGGGGGCCTCCCATTGTGCACATGTATGGTAAACAGTATTTTCAGCTGAATTACCTCAATCACACGTGTGAAGAGAAGAACCAAAGCTCATGGCAAACATTGTTTCAGAGAGACACATGGAAGCTTACACCTGCAAATATTATGTTATGTTATTGATTCTCCTGTTCACACCTCTAATGCAATGGCATTAGACTAGACTGATGGAAATTGAATTTCAGACTAGCTGTATGCACATATGTCATTTATAATCTCCATCTCATTGACATAGGTGTGTGTGTGTATGGGGGGGGGGGTAGCCATGAGCCAATTTTTGCTACCTTATGCTGGTTCTACAGAATTCTTAACTGTCTTGATCACAGATGTTTTTGTGAATTTGAATGTCATAGTGCTTCGGCTGAGAATGTTCTTGTGAATTGATGGTGTCTGTGACCCATTTCCCTCCACTGCTCTCCCCCTCTTTTTCTCTCACTCCTTCTGACTTGCCTACACTCTAGTAGCACATAATGCCTGAGTGGAGATGAGAGTGCAGGAGTCAGATTTGAGTGATACAGAGAGAAATATGAGGGAGGGATTAAAGCAGGAGAGAGAGATGGAAACAACACAGAATAAGAAGGTTGGAGAGACCAGAAGATAGAGTAGAGAAATTCCTGCTTCCGGCCTCTGTCTGAACTGGGACCGATAACTAAGCAGTACATACTGGTTTGATTTTATTTATCATCAGTGTGAGGAAAGAAATAAAATAAGACAGAGATTATTGACTTGTTTAGCTATCATTTACATGCGGTGCTTATAAAATAGTGTCTTCCACTCACCATCTTATTACTATGGTAACAGCTGACCAGCTGACATTCTAGTTCTCACTGTTTACATCACAGAGCCTGCATGACCTTTCCCAGGAATTAGCAAAACATTGCACTAACATGGAATCATGGGAACGTTCACTGTCACAGCTAACCTTCCATCTCCCTCCCTACCACAACAAATATTTGCACCCCTCATAAATTTCAGAGTCTGTGAGGACATCATCTCCAGCCTTCACGCATAGCTCCAGCCAAACCCTGATTAATTTTGGAAATTCACATTAAAGGAATGCTGGACATTCCTCATGGGATTTTCAAGACATTACTAAGAGGCCAACATGAGTCCCGATCGTAGAGAGCTGGGAAAATGTTGCATGTTAGTGAATTTTGGTGAAGATGCACAATAACTGTATCATTGTGGTTTAGTATGCTTTGGGCAATAATGAAAATGCCATGTATATAACTAAACATACTATCATGATACATATCATGATATATATTTTAAAAGACACAATCTCAACCAACTGAACAGGAGTAACCCCTTGCATCGATAAACCTGAATGTGAATTAGACCAGTCAGTGACAGGCCATGAAATCTACCTACACTCAGAGTTATTGAATTCCTTATTGATCAAAGAATATGAGGAAAGTAAAAATGAATGAGTTGAAAAAACTTCTTCTTTTTAGATGTTCAGACTGATGTACAAGAAACCCTCATGACCCGGATAATGAGGACCTCAAAAAAGTTTATAACATACATAAATGACAAACACTGATCGTTTGGGTTGTGCTATTTTAGCAATGTTGTTGAACTGAGAGTTAATCACAGACTGGTGTGGATAAACACATACAGACGTTAAGATTAGCACTTGTTTCATGTTTAGGTTTTGATGCGTCTATTTCACCAGTGTGCAAATAAGTCTTATTATAGAGTCCTGTCGGAAAAACCCAACTTTCTATACTGTATTCATATTCTGTGCAAGGATAATGTAGTCAGTGCCAGAACCAGAACTGCTTCATATTCTTGATTTGGGTCAAGTCAGGACACCCCAGCCTGGGAAAACTAAGCTCATAGAAAAAAATTCTCCTTTTTTGAAGGTATTCTGGCATCTATCCCGGTGCCGTTAGACAGCAGTATAATTAGAACCATGAAGACCATATAACGGCACTATTCAGTTCAAAAGGACAGAAACTATGTCTGGTTGTACGGACAGTGTCCAGGTGAGCAAGAATCTGTGAGTGTAAGCCCAGACCTCTCTTTGAAAAGGGAGACAGTGTGTGTGTGTGTGTGTGTGTGTGTGTGTGTGTGTGTGTGTGTGTGTGTGTGTGTGTGTGTGTGTGTGTGTGTGTGAACGTGTGTGTGTGTGTGTGTGTGTGTGTGTGTGTGTGTGTGTGTGGGTGTGGGTCGTGTGACAGAGGAAGAGAGGTATGTCATCTGATTTTTCTGGGACTGCACTGATTGCTCTCCATGTGAATTGCAGTCTGAGAGTGTCTATCGCTTTAAAAACAACCAGTCAGTGAGATTCAGAGACTTGCAGCAATGCTTGTGTTTGTGATGTTAAGACCAACGGACAGCGGGAGCATTGGTTCAGTGAGACTAAGGCAGGAGGAGGAAGAGAGTCTGCAAGGATCACTGGCTGAGTGATATTGGGACAGAAGACCAAGAGTTTGACCTTGATCACGGAGCGAACAGCTGAATCCCAGAGAGGCTGACTGGACACACTGTGTGTTACCATTAGAAAACACCTAGATTTAAGTTACTGGAGCTAAGATGTATCAGGGGGACAATAAATGATAACTCCTCTGTTATCTGAGCAGATGTGGATTTTATCTGCGACAGCTCACTTTTGCAAAAAAAAGTTTTCCAAATTGGTGCCCAAAGCTGATATCAATTCATATATAATTATATTGAACATATTAATGTGTCTGTCATCAGTCAGACGGCAGTAGTAAGTCATGGAGGCAGTTTTCTTGAGTTTGGATGAGACGGTTTGTACTCGGCAGGGTATGCTGTGGACTCTCACCTCAACGGTCTTTCAACAACTTCGTGTACATGCCAGGAACCTTCCCGGACCTCTGCACCTATCACGCATGCACAGGTGTGTTTCTAGGCCAGTCTATCAGGTAGGCTGCACCTCACATACACACAAAACAAATTTAAAGTAAATGCATGTACACATTTAAAGTGACACACTGCACAATCAGTAATAGCACATTTAAACTGTTAATACCTGCATTTGAATAACTTTTGCAACCACTTACTATCAGCAACTTGTGAAAATGAATATTCTGTGTAACTATTTAAAATGAAAGTGTCCTTATTTGTGTCACAGTTTGAGACAGACAGCGTGAGAATATAATGAATAGGGCTGGAAAAGAGTGGCAGGGTTAAAATGACTGATTCGTTTCGTTAAGCATAGAGGACAGATCTGGGTTAGATGTCATGGCAGAATTCTTGTTAATGAAACTGGACACATAAGTTGACACTTTTATAAGACACAGCTCTGGTGAAACTGTCCAACATGTAGAAAATGCAGCTTTGTTTTATGTTGCTTTCTCTTTTAAGAGTTTCTTTGTTGTTGTTGTGGTGATCAGGATGCAGAGCCTTTACTATGGC